>NW_021620060.1:507756-555133 GCF_004785775.1 Grammomys surdaster | reverse complement strand
GAGAGAGAGAGAGAGAGAGAGAGAGAGAGAGAGAGAGAGAGAGAGAGAGAGAGAGAGGAGGAGGAGAGGAAAAGGGAAAAAGGAAAAAAAGGAAAGAAAAGAAAGGAAGGAAGAACAGACTGTGTGGATGTGTCCGTTTGAGCCCTTGCCTAGCATGCTCACACCCTCTGGCTTCAGTCCCCACTCCTCTGAAAATAGAAGCTTAGAAAACCCTAAGACCTTAAGTGGGTAGAAATAATCTGGATATTAGAAAACATAGTTTTGGAATTGGTAAACAGGAAACACAGAGACAGAAGGGACAGGCTAGCGAAAGAGGGAGACAAATGAGAATAAAGTATAATGATACACACACACACACACACACACACACATGCCATGGTGAAATCTAATAATCTAATTCTTTGTATGGTAATTTCACAAAGAGGATAGATAATGCAAGAATATCAAAAGGTGAAACCTACAAGACATGCTTAAGTCATGGTGGCAGTCCCTTGTGAGTAGCTTAAGGACATCATAATGGGGAGGAATCCTGGTGACAGCATTGATGGCACCGGGGATTTTCAGCTCCCTTTCATTCACATGGTGCATCCTACCATGCAAAGCCTTCCAATTACTGAACAACTCTGTGCTACATGGAGGTCCCCAGTGTTGGATTTCTTATCCTTTTACTAGAACTTTAATGCAATTAAATTTATATTATTTATTTGTCTTAGTCATTGTTTCATTGCTGTAAAGCGATGCCATGACTACAACAAAATTTGGCCAGAGAAAAGGCCAGATTGGAATTGAAGTTTTCAACTGCTCTGTAAGTACTGGGGATACAATCTCATTATCTGGAAGAGCAGCCAGTGCTTTTAATCAGTGAACCATCTCCAGTAAGTATTTTTTAAGAGTACTTAATATCCCCAGTATTCAGGGAAATGTGAATTAAAGTTACTCTGAGACAACATATCATCTCAGAGGACTATTAAGAAGGAAACTGACAGCAGATGGTCAAGAGGATGTGGGGTAAAAGGAATGTTTACTCACTGCTATTGCTGATAAAATTAATACAGATACTATGGAAATTGGTTTGGTGGCTCTGCAAGGAATTAAAAAAGAGAATTATGAAATGATCCAGCTGTACTCTCCTGGGCATATAACCTAAGGACTCCAGGTTCTACCATAGAGGCACTTGTACATCCATGCTTATTGCTGTTGGCAACCTAGATGTCAATTCACAGATGAACTAATAATAAAATATGATGTATACCCACAATATAATATTTTTCAGTTGTAATTGAATAAAATATTGAAGTTTGTAAAAAAAAGGATTGATCTGGAAAGTATGAACATAAAAGTGAGAACAAACTCATAATGTTCTGCCTCATATGTGGATTTTAGTGTGTGTGTGTGTGTGTCTGTGTGTCTGTGTGTGTGTCTGTCTCTCTGTCTGTTTGTGTGTCTGCATAAACAAGACCAACTGTGTGTAAAGTCTGAAACCTGGTAAGAAGACAAAGAGAGCAATTGTGATGGTAAGTGTGAACACAGGGACACTCTGGAAGAGATAAATGAACTGGGAATGAGCATGCTCTATGGCAGGAGGCATGGGGTGGCAAGGATGTGGGTGAAATGGAAGAAGGGAAATGATAAAATGTCACCTTGTTCAAAACTGTCATTATATTATCTAGCACACTGTGTGCTAATTTAAACATAAAATTTAAAAATGAGGGAAAGTCAACGGTGTCACCAAATTGACAAAAGAAAGAAAAAACTACCTAACATGAATTAAAGTGCTATAGAAATATTCCTTTAAATTTATAGCCATCTCAGGGTAGCCTGAAGAAAAACACCTGAGCATCTGACACCACAGGGATGGGCAAATATGTGATGGAGAGATGAGAAAGATGAAATATTCAATGGAGGGAAGGGAGACTGTACATACACAGTAGAGAAAGGTGGAACTGGAGACTCAGCAGCAGCAAGGAACAGTCAGATGTGAGGAGCCTGGGCAACAATGGGGCTTGGTGAGCTCCTGGCCTAGGCTACCACCAAGGTAGAATGCCACCAGATTACCACCAAGTAGATTTTTGTGGTTTGAGCTACCTGTCACCAGAGACCATGTGGATGTCTGAGAGCAACGCTGCCTCAGAGGGTGGGTCGGACAAGCTGATCTGACTGGCCTGCATTGCCATCTGAGCACATGCTACTGTTGGAAGCAATGTCTGGATCTCTGGTCCTGTGGCAACTGGGGGCTATGTAGATGTTCCAGGCCTGTGTTAGCACTGAAAGCCATGCAGATAGCCCTGGTCTGGACTACCCCTTGAGGTATTGTGCTGAGCTGGCCCCAGCCTTCCTTGGTCACCACATTCAGGAGAGCTGGCACATCCTTTGCCAGGGCAGCACAATAGAGCTGACCCTGGTGGCAGAGGAATGGATGAGGATGTGTTGGGTACCTTCATCTGCCTTGAGGCAATGTGGGTGAGGGAGAGATGCCGTGTCCCCCTCACCTGAGTCAGACAAGTCATAAGAGCTGGAGAGCTGTCCTTGCTCTTCATTGGCTGCAGCACTCCAGAGAGCAGGCCCTGTACCTTGCCTGGACAGCACAGTCCAGCTGACCCTGGTTGGGGGTGGGACACAGGAGAGCTGGCCTGAGGGCAGGAGAGTAGGAGAGTTGACCCTGCACCTTGCTGGCTGCAGCATTGAGTGATCTGGCTGTGGCAGTGCTGGAGGGCTCCCCCTGGTGGTATAGGCACAGGACAGCTGGTGAGCTGACCAACTGAGCCACCACCCAGGCCCAGATCCAGAGCTTTGCGTTGTCTTACCCAACATCTACCCCATTTATGAACTGCTCAAACAACATGAAAGGGCCAATCCTGCATATCCAAAGCTGCAGGATCTACATAACACAGGTAACATCAGGGTATCCAAGAGGAGTCCCAGTGAGGATCCAGTATTAATGGTGAAGCAGAAGTCAGAGGCCTTAAACCAGACCAATGAATCACTGCAATGAACATTGGCAAGTAAAGATATAGGGACAAAACAGTATAGTGTATGACACACTGACATTCTATAGCTTCCATGACAAATTGTTTTTTGTTTTTTGTTTTTTGTTTTGTTTTGTTTTATTCTATCCTATGTGTGGGAAAAATTAAAGGGCCACTGCAGAGGAGGTCTGGAGGCTTTGGCAGCAGCAGGCCCCAATGACACGAGGAAGTTCTTGGTTCCAAAAGGGTTTATTGTCATGGCGTATGGTGGATGGATATGGAAGTATGCCCCGTAAAACTCAGGGCAGTCCCAAGTTATATAGGGAGGGAGAAAGGGGGAGGATCTGGGGAGGCCTGCTTAATTTGCTCTGCCCTCTGGCCTTCATTAGTATGTAAATCCCTAGGGCCTGAGGCCTCTAGTCACAGCCTCTACCTGTGCACTTTGGTAGGGGCTGTAATGGCCTACGTGACTGAACAATGTAATTCTATGGAGACTAGACTGCACGTCAGGACCCTGGGTTCTGGGGGTGTGCAGAACTCCTGCCGGTTCTCACGTAGACTCTTGGGGCTCTAGGCACATGCCCTGCCATGAACCAGGATACCCTTACGCAGTCCCATACCTATGTACTTTTCTTTTGGGTTGCAGGTTGCAAGGGCAGAGGGAGGATACAAAGAATGGAGCCATGAGTGGGACTGGAGTGCATGATGGGACACTCACAGAGAATCAATAAAAAGCTTAAATAAATAAATAAATAAATAAATAAATAAATAAAAATAGCTATCTACAACTTTAAACTGAAGGAAAACCTAAAGAGAATTCTCTGTGTAGGATTAAAAAAACTTCGACAGAAAATTGTGAATAACAAAAAATAAGTTGCCTACAAAGAACAGCATGCCCCAAGATGAATTGTTAGATGTTGACATTGTTTGATTTTTTTTTCCGTTATTTTGTTGTTTTTTGTTTCTGATGACAGGGTTTCACTAGGAATGGCTGGCCTGGAACTCAGTATGTAGATCAGGCTGGCCTTGAGCAGATCACCCAGCCTCTGCTTCCCAACTCCTGGGGTTAAATACATAGGACCCTACAACTGGCTTTGTTGTTTGATTTCTTAATCATGCATCTGTTTTATATTGATTTATGTTATTAAAGTTAGCTGATTTATACAAATATTTCTTATAATAGATTTTTTTAAAAGATAAATATCTCTGCTATCTTGCTCTCTTTTCTTTATGTGTGTGTCTGTGTATGCATGTCTGTGTGTGTCTGTGTGTGTGTCTGTGTGTGTATGTAAATGTATGTCATGTAGGTGCTAGAGATCAACAGAGAGTGCTCTCTAACTTTGTCTATTCTTGCCATGCTGGGATTAGGAGCACACCCCCATGACTGGCTTTTCATGTGGGTGCTGGGCATCAAACTTGGGCTCTGTGCTTTTATGGAAAGCATTTTAAAGACTAATCAGTTTTCCCAGCACCAGCTGTCCCCTTTAACTTCACTGTCACTTTTACTTACTTGTTTGATTGACTGGCAGAGGGACTATCTTCTCTTCGTATCTCACGGGGTGAGTCATGGACACAACCAGGTCCCGGAGACCCAGGGACCTCGCAGTTTTCAAAGAGATGTTGTAGATTTTAGTGACAGTCACTGTGGCATTGGCGTTCTGAGAAAAGTACTCTTGTGGTGGGTGCACTGCCACTTGTGAAGGGTAAATGGAGATCCTGGGAGCAGGCTTTCCCACAGCTGAACAATGGAGATTATGAAGATCTTCAGAGCCAGGGGCAGACTGCAGTTCAGTTACTAGCTCAGATACAGCTGAGGCAAACAGAGGGAAACAAAATTACGACTACAAAAGCAAGTCATCCCAAATCCTCTGCTGTGAGAGCATGGCATGTCCCCCAATTTCTATATGACACACAAATGCTGAAAACTCATCCCTATCTGATACCTCCTGACTGATGTCACAAAACCTCCAATATCTTTTCCTCCACCTACTGACTGCTTTCTCAACTTCCATGCATCTATAAATTATATTACATATATCCCAGCACTTCATACTCACAGAGACATGTTCGGGTACACTGTGAGAAGTTGTGTCTTTGTTCTTCCTCACCTACCTAAGGCATTCTCTGATTGACTTTAATAAAAATCTAATGGCCAATTATCTGGGCAGGAAGTGGAAGGTGGGACTTCCTGGGAGGGAGAAAGGAACTCTGAAAAAAAGAGAGAGAAAGGCCTTTCTCCTAGAGATATGAGAGGAAACAGATGTGATTAGTAGCCTGGATAGTATACTTAGCCATGTGGCTGGTTGGGGTTAGGTGGTTGAGTTAACTTAGATGAGCTAGTTGAGAGTCTGCCCAGCTGAGAGACTGCCTAGCTAAGGCCTATGCTTTGAAATATTAAAAGCTCTCTCTGTGGTTATTTGGAGAGACCAGCTGATTAAGAAATAACTGCTGCCAAATTAATTTCTGACATTAATTAATCGATACAGAATATTAATAATCATCTTACAGTGACATAATAAGGAACTTTGATGTTCTCACTAGTACTGTGCCATTTTGCTTGTTTGAAGACTGGGCAACACTAATTCTCTTAGCTTCATGTCTCCTTTTTTTTCCTATGATGTCTCTTTTCTTATATGTTCATCTTGTCTTAGTAACAACATTCTGATATTTTTCTGAGTTTTCTCCACTTAATGGAAGCACAATGTAAAGAAATGATGCGCAGAGGGAAAAGATTCCACCTGAGCACAACATCTCCACAGGCCTCCATTGCTTTCCTCCTGTCTAAGTAACTTGGACCCATCACCATCAGCTTTTCATTATCGTTCGTCTTCAGGACAATGTTCTTAAAAACTATAACTCCACGATGTATACCCCTTATTATAGAACCCTCCATGAAAGGGTTATATACTTAAAATGGTAAGGCAGGTTTGTCCTCCACGGCTGCCTTGTGAAAAAATGTTAAACAGACACTTATAGCAGGCTTCATCTTCAAATGTCACTCCTTGGATAGTCATGAAGGAGGCACTGGGTTCCAGGATCTTGCACTGCAGCCTGTTTACATATGGTGGGAGAATCTTTTCTCCGTATTTACGACTGTAAGTCCCAATATTTTGAGGCAAAGAGCCTTGGATTTTCTGCCAGGTGATTTGCTCAACATTTGCCAGGCTTGTGAAGTTGCAGAAGAGAGTCACGTTTCCTCCCAGGATGGCTGTCTCATTAGTGTTATGCTTTATCCTCTGTGAGGACTCTGAAAATAAGATCCATTGTTAAGAGATATATAGATATATAGTCACATACTTCTGTGGAGTATTCTAATAACACTTGTCTTTCTGTCTTAGGATTACCATTTTAGTTGCTTCTTGTGCTCAGTAAAAAAAAGAGGCATGCGTAATGACACAGTCCAGTCTGAGGAAGTAAGATTATTCATTATTCAGAGGAAGCCCCACTTCCTCTGTGTTCTCAGAGATTGGGTGCAGAGCTGACTCCCGGGATCTGCTGAGCCCTCGGGCCCAGACCGGAAGGAACCTGTGCTCTGGGCCAGGAGTGAATTCCTGGGTCCCAGTGGGTCCCAGTTACCCCCTGTTTGGGGTGGGTGTTGCTGTTTCCTTACCTGAGTTAAAGCTCCTGGGAGGCCCTCTTCTGCTGGGTTTTCTGAGGTTGGGTACAGAACTGCAGCCTGAGATCTGCGATCTGCGATCTGCTATATGCTCGGGCCCAGACATGAAGTCCAAGAAAAATCTTTCAAAGAACAAGCTGTTTTAGCCCCAATGACTGCCAAACCTGGGTGGAGCAGGGCTTTCCCACCCTTCACTGATGAAGTATTTCCTACTGATACATCCAGGGAAAGTGGGTAACTTTGCCTGCAGTTGTGTGTCCATCCCCGGGTGACACCCAGTCTCCACTGGATATTGCCACTGATGGTCCTGGTTAAACTGAGTGGGTCACAAGGCAAGACCAAAACTCATGAACCTAGGAGCAGGAGTCGTGGGGAGAAGAGGCGTGGGGGGTGAGATGATAGAACTGGGAGAGACATTAGAAAGGAGAAGAAAACAGAAAAGGATGTACCACATACATACATGAAACTGTCAAATATGTAACTTAATTCATAAAACCAACAACTTTCACTGTGATGTTGACAAAAGAATTTGTAAATTAAATTTTCTTGCTTCTTTGACACCTCTTATAAGTGTCCCCCCCCCCCCACCCTACCAGCTGCAGATTTCCATTCATTCTCCTCTCTGGCCCTCTCTCCTGTCTCTTCCCAAACAGGATCCTGAACCCTTTTGTTCCCCGCCTCATTTTCTCTCCACCCAGGTCTCTCCCTCCCTCTACCTCCTATAACTACTTTATTCCCCCTTTTAAGTGAGATTCAAGCATCCTTACTTGGAACTTCCTTCTTTAGTTTCTTTGGGTCTATGGAGTGTATGGTGGGTATCCTGTACTGTATGGCTAATAGCCACAATTAAATGAATACATATTATGCATGTCTTTTTGGTCTAGGATACCTACTCCGGATGATTTTTGTAGTTCAACCATATGCCTGCAAAATTCATGATGTCCTTGTTTTTGATAGCTGAATAGTATTCCATTGTGTAAATGAACCACTCATTCTGCTCCTGAATTCAAGTTTGAGAGATTTTTTTTATTTTTTTAATTTTACTTATGACATGGGGTATGTGTCCTTGAGTGCATATACCCCCAGAGGATAAAAGAGGTTTATGGATCCCCTGGAGTTTGATTTGTAGGTGCTTGGGAGAGAACATGGGTCCTTACATAGAACACAACATACTCTTAGCTCTTACTTACTGAACCACCTCTCATGACTTCTCACCTAAACACTGGTTATTGACTTAACCTGAAGAAATCAGATGGACTAAATGCTGTTAATTCAATCACTCAGAATGAGCAGAAAACAGTAAGAAAATATTTGTTGAATTCTTAAATTAAGGCAGCTTGTAATGATAGAGAAATCCACATGGCAAATTATTTATAGATATGTCCTGGTAGGAATGATTTTTAAATGTTAGGAGTCTTTACTGAGATTCTCAGAAAGTGACTAGAAAAAGGGGATGAAATTCTTCTCACAGTTATATATGTTCAGTCCTTAAGCCTGGTTATTACCATTTTAACATAAAATATCTATATAGGAAAGGAATCATATCTGTATGCTAGTAAATGTATCATTTACTATCAAATGTAAATTCTAAAGCTTCATTCTCAGCTGGAGAAGATACCAAGATAAGAGGTTCCTTTTAATTCCCATGTTTCCACTGGTCTTCCTATACTTCTATCCTATCGAAACAGAAGTAAATAAATAGCCCAGATAAATTATTGATGTGGAACTTGGAATATGACATTGAATCATAAAATAATACTGTTTTCTGAAGAATGCATTTGGCCTAGCTTCTGCTGCACTAGAATCAGTAGTCAGCCTATAGTTCAAGAGCATGATATTTACAATACTCTCCCCCAAAATCAAACCAACCAACAAGCCAGCCAGCCAGACAACCAACAGACCAACCAACCAACCAGTCAACCAACCAACCAACCAACCAACCAACCAACCAACCAGTCAACCATACAAACAACAATACAAGCAAAACAAATGAATCCAAAGAAACCAAAACCTCCAACCCCCAAACCAACCACCTAACTAACCATGCAGGGAAGAGGAGGGTCAATTTGGAAAGAGTTTGGGGATGGGATGAATATGATCAAAAATCTTTGTACAACATTTCAAAAGAACTATTGAATGTTTTAAAAGATGAAGTACAAAACTCCATAAGCTTCTGGGAAAAATATTAAACATCCTTAGCCATGATGGATGCAAACATTAAAACTACACTGAGACCCCATCTTACCTTAGCTGGAATGACAACAAATGCTGGCAATTATTCAGGGAAAGGGATATCCTTAGACTCTGTTGGTGACTGTAAACCAGAATGTCCATAGTAGAATTCACCACAGAAAAGATTCTAAGTCAATGTCCCACAGACACACTTGCACATCCATGTTTCTTATAGCATCATTGATTAAACAAACCCATTGAATCAACGTAGGTACCCATCAACAGACAAATGGATAAGGAAAATGTGAAATATGTACAAAATGAAGTGTTATCCATTTGTAAAGAATGACTTTAAAAATAAAGTAAAAATGGCTTTGCTCAAAGATGAAGAAGCCAACCATCCATCAACATATAAGAAAAGAAGCCAGCTTCCAATCTTGACAAATGTCAAGATTGCTGTCATTTGTGGATCCTAGATTTTGTAGAGAAATATGTAAAGAATATGTATGTATTTCTGTATATGACATGAAAGCAGGAACAGAATGGTAATATCGAGAAGACAAAAGGAGAAGACAAAAGCAGAATACAGTGGAAGGGGAGGTTATGGGAAGTGAATATGAGAAAACTACATGGTACACTCAGAAGATAATTATCATTATGAAACCCATAAATGAATATATGCTAGTAACTGTAATCTTTTTATAAATGTAACCATACAGAGCTTATTTCCTTTAATAATCTAATTCTATCTCTAACAGATATACATTCCATCCTCATAAATTTCAATCTTAATGGTTAGGCAGAAATAATATTAATCTTTATTTCATTGAACTTTATATTACTTTATCAGTTTTTAAATCCTTTCATGGTTTCTTTGGCCATTTGATAATTCATGTGGAGAGCCACATAGTGCCGTGCCCTTAAGATGGCGGCTGGTCTCTGCCTTCTGCCACCTGTTGGCGAGTGCTCTCAGGAGTAAACAAGTCCTTATTTGGCTGTGGCTAGTGATCTGGCTTGCTTCCGTGTATGTGGACCTATCTGCTGTTGCCACGTGGCAGACAGGGGTAGGCTATTCCTAGAGTACCTAAGCCTGGGAGAAGCTTCCCTGGGGGGAGAGAAGCTTATTCAAGGTCCTGAATAAACTGCTTGGAGAAGAGCTCGTGTGTCACGTCATCCTTGCTGGACGAGGGTGGGCACAACAAATTCCCTTCAATGATCCCTGTCATTTGGCCATCAGGCTGTATGATGCTGGGGATGCTTCTCACTCAGCCAAGAGGACAATGGAACAGGCACTCCTGCATTTGCCCCTACAGTGCTCAGTCCCTTATTTCACTGTTAATTCCATCTTATAGGCACACAAATACCTCACAAATTTTTGTGTGAGTTAGAATGTAAGATGCTCTTCTACATGCCAAAAATGATGTAAATTTTAAAAGCACTGCACAATTTCTCCAGAAATATTTTCTTAGACTACTAAGAAAATATGATTAGAATCTCAACTAGTCACAAACTAGAATATACACATTCATCCTACAGGTTCTGTTTCTCTAGATAACACTGACTCATACAAATGAGAATATAATAATATAAAACTTGATTCCCCAATAATACTGCTAAACAATTTTCAATTGAATTATTCTCTATTTATATTTCAAAGAGTACACAGATATATCACTATTTCTGAAGCCATCTTCACATTTGTCTCAGGGTGAATGAAAAACTTTCCTAACATTCTTAATTGCACTGTTTTTGTGCCCAGAACCCAGGCCCCAACTTCAACCTTCTAACTCCAACTGGAGTTTTTACATTTCAAAATAGCTACATCCCTATCCTATCCAGAAGACTTCCTCCTACTTGAAAGCAGAGAAAACACTGTTTCATGTATTTGTGGCCAGAAACTCATTATGGCACAGCTGAAATGTACATTAACAACACAGTTTCTGTGGTTTCTTTTAAGTTTCTTATTATGTTTAAATAAACACAAATTTAAAGTTTTAAGTCTCTTTAATATTGATGAATAGGTTTCTGTCTTCATCAACAAATCAAATTGGGACTAAGAAAACTGACTCTTCCCAGGGCAACTGTCTCATAATCCTTATGCTCTATCCTCTGTGAAGACTCTCAAAACAAGTGCCAGTGTTAAGAGATATATATTTCCATATTACAGTGGTGTATTAAAATATATCAGGTCTCTCTCCCTAATGATTAACATTTTATTTGCCTTTTCTGAACAATAGAAGGTAACACACTCCTGCAGACTTAGGAAGGAGGATCATGCATTCAAGACTAACTTATGATACATAGTGAGACTGTGTTTCAATAAAAAGGAATATGAATGGAGATTCTATATACATTATCAGTAGTAGAACGCTTGCCTAATACATCCAAGGCACTGCACTGGATCCTCAGAACTAGGAAGGGGACAGAGAACTACAGTATGTTCTTCAACACTGAATATCAAGTTTCTAAAATGGTACCCAACACATATTACCTAATAAATATTTATTAGGGGCATAAAATAAGAATTATAAGTTAACCAACATAAAATAAATTATATATATCCAAATTTGTATTTTAATCCTAATGTATATGTGTATATATGTACCCTAAAGTATGTATTTTTCCACACCTCTCTGGATAGTTTATACATTTAAGGTGTTCAACTTGATTATCAAAGAAATACAGATTAAATGGAGGACTACATATATCAGATGTTTAAATGAAAGGTGAATAATGTCGAGTTTGATTGACAAGGTATAGAAATAATACACCTCACACACACTGCTGAAGGGAGTTTGAATTCTTTTGGGTACTTGGTGGAAACCGTGGGGGCCATCTTATCAATGAACAAAAGCATCTCTACAAGCAGTAAGAGTAACCATAACAGAGCTAATAGATGTGCACACATGTTTTCTCCAAAAATATGAACAAAGATGTTCATAGGAACATTTATCATGACCAAAACGAATTTGCAAATTAAAGCATAGTTCATGACACACTGCAGTGGATGAATACACAGTCACTGGTAAAGGGGCAGAATAATTTGGATTCAGTAGTTTAATTTTTAAAAAGAACCTGAATTTGACTGGCCTCTAGTTGGCCTTCTACCTTCATTGTTACATAAAGCAGATAATGAGGAAACTATCTAATTTGAGCAAGTCGTGCACACCTCAGAAGCTGTGTTCCCATCTTCATTCACACCGTTCTTTCATTTTCTATAGTCATTGTTTCAAATATGCTCCCACTACATGATTTGCTAGCTGTGTGATTATATAGGTATATGGAAAACAAACTGAATCTAGCATACATTCCTCTTTACCTACTGGAGTAAAAGTAAATGTCCTGTAACGTAGTATTTATTTGCTACTCACGTCCAGCTGAACATCCATAAAAGAAAATAGTTACCTGATTCTTGTGCACAGAGAGGAAGCATTAAGGGATAGATGATGCAAAGGAGTGAAAAGTCCATGGAATCTGAGGATGAAAGTCTTTTTCTAACAGTGACAATATTGTGTTTCCTAGCTAAACTTCCAAGTGAGGCCAGAATTCATGCTCCTATCAAAGCTTCCCACTGAGGTTATTCATTAACAAGGATATTTACCTATTGTATCTATCAACAAAACCAGGAGCTGGTTCTTTAAGAAAATCAACAAGATAGATAAACCATTAGCCAAATTAACCAGAGGGCTCAGAGACAGCATCCAAATTAATAAAATCAGAAATGAAAAGAGAGACATAACAACAGAAACTGAAGAAATTCAAAAAATCATCAGATCCTACTAAAAAGGCCTATACTCAACAAAACTGGAAAACCTGGATGAAATGGACAACTTCCTAGACAGATACCAGGTACCAAAGTTAAATCAGGAGCAGATAAACCATCTAAACAGTCCCATAGCCTCTAAGGAAATAGCAGCAGTCATTAAAAGTCTCCCCACAAAAAAAAAAAAAAAAAAAAAAAAAAAAAAAAAAAAAAAAAAAAGCCTAGGACCAGATGGTTTTAGTGCCTACTTGTTTTAGTGATCAAAAGAAGTGAGCCCAGACTATTGTGAGTGGTTCCATTCTTGAGCTAGTGGTCCTGAGTTTATAAGAAAGCAGGGAAGCAACCCAAGTGAAACAAACCAGTCAGCAGCATCCCTCTGCATCAGCTCCTGCCTCCAGGTTTCTTCACTGTGTGCACTCCTGACCTCATTGCTTTTATATTGAACTGTGAATAAAATAAACCACTTCCTCCACCAAGTTGCTCCTGCTCATGGTGTTTCATCCTAGCAATAGTAACCATAACTAAGATACCTCCTTCCTCATTTTTTTAAAAACATTTTTCTACCAAGGCATGGTGCTGCACATGTTTAACCTCAGCACCTAGGAGGCAAAGATAGTCAGATCTCTGTGAGTTGGAGTCCATCCTAGTAAGAGTCCATCCTATATAGTTTCAGAAACTCAGAATGACACAGTGGATTAGTTTAAGAGGGAAAGAGAAAGAGAGGAGAGAGGAGAAATTGGAGCGAGAAAGGGAAAGTAATGTAGAAGATACAGTGTTCATGGTGTGAAATTTTTAAAAAAATGTTCAAAAATTATTTTAAATTATATTTTATTGCAACAATTTTCAATTTCCTGGGTTTCCTTCCCTCTAGTTTTTTTTTTTCATAAACGTATGTTTCACAGGTGATATGGGGTTCTTCTATGATGTAATTCACAGGTTCTTTGTATAGGTGACAGAGAATTGAACAAGATCCAGAAAAGTAGTAGTGAAATGGTGGATTTATTTGTGGCACAGTAAAACAGAAAGTATACCATCAGACAGATAAATGGGTCAAGCTCACATGTGATCCAAAAACTGTGAGCTCTTTTCTGGGGTTCCTATTACAGATTTAAGAGGAAGGAATGAAGTGAATTCTTATCTTGAGTGACAGATGGGCTATTAATTTAAGTTCATGTAAGCTTCATCATAAAATGTAGAACAGGGGTTAGATATCATTACTGTAAACAGTTTAAGATATTAAGAAACCTCTACAGCATCTGTTATCATGGAGAATATAAATATTTGTTCACAAGGCTGAGACATATGTGATCCTGTTTTACTGCAATCTATTTGTGCTGAGGCATAATGTACAGAAGAGCTTCCTTACCTTAGTTACAGTTTCATTGCTGTGAAACTTTGACCATTGTAAATGTTATAAATGAAAAATATAACTGGGGCTGGCTTATAGTTTCAGAAGCTTAGTCCATTATCATCATGATCCACTGCCCCCACAGTGACACACTTCCTCCAACAAGGCTACACCTCCTACGAACACCTCCTACTAATGCCACTCCCTATGGGCTGAGCATTCACACAGAGGAGTCTATGGCACCCATGCCTATCCAAACCACAATGCCCGTTTATTCCAATGACCAATTCTATTCCCAGTAGGACAACTTCTCATACTTCTACTCTTATGGGAGGTTTGTATTCAGGCACATTCTGGTAGGAAAGAATTTTAAAAGGGAGCCTCATCTGAGATTCTTAGAAAGTGTCCAGAAACAGGTGGACAAGGATTTATTAAAAGTCACATATGTTCAGACTCCAAGCTTGATTTGTTAATAGTTTAACATCAAATTTGAAAAGATTAGTTTCTTTGTGCTAGTAACCTTCATAACAAATTGTGCTTAAACTCTTCATTCTGAGCTGGAGAGGGTTCCAACAAGATTCCAAGATGAGGATGCTCTTTCCCTTCTCATGTCTGAACATGCTTCTTGTATTTCTATCTGATCTATAAAGAGACAAATATAATTTCCCAGACAGACTATTTATGTGTAACTAGAACCCAGAACTTGAACCTAGGAGATAATGATATTCACTCAAGAATGTAATTGGTCTTGGCTTCTCTGAACTGGGATCAGTATTCAGTGAGCATTTCATAAACATGTATGTTCATACTACTCTCCTCCATAATCAATAACAGACAAGCTAACCAACCACATATGCAACAAAACCAAACCAAACTAAACCAAACCAACCCAAAACCTCTAATACCAAAGCCAACCAGCCAACCAGCTCACCAACCAACAACAACCAATAGAATACAAAGAGTCCATAGGGAAGAAAGGGCTGGATCTAGGAGGAATTAGATGATGTTATCATAATGATCAAAACACATTGTAAAAAATTCCAAAAGAATGAATAAGAAACTTTAAAGATTACATAAAATATTCAAAACATAAACAGCAACAATAACTGCAACAAAAAACAAAGCTCAACATTTATATTAGGGAAGTGCAAATTAAGACTATATTGAGATTCCACTTCACATCAATTGGAATGACAAGAAATAATAAAAAATGGTGGCAATTATGCAGGGAAAATGGTATCCTTAGACACTGTTAGTGGCCTGTAAATTAATATTACCACAGTGTAATTCCTCATGGAAAAGATTCTAAATAAATAACCCACAGAAATACTTGCATGGCGGGTGTTTATTATAGCATCGTTTAAAATCCGATGTAAGGAATCAGCCTAGGCAAGAGATGAATAGACAATAAACATATGGACTATAAACAAAATAGAGTGTCATGTGTTCATGAAGAATGACATTAACAATAAATAAAGAACGACTTTGCTGGAAGATGGCTACAGCTGGTCATCAACATGTAAATAAAATAGGCCAGAATCAGAAAGACAAATGTCAACTTTTCTCTCATTTATGTGTCCTAAATTTTTTTATACACATGTAAACCATATGTATTTATCTCAATAGATGGCATGAAAGCAGAAGTCTATAATAATGAGGGGAGTGGTAAAGAGCTAAAAAGAGAAAGAGCAGGTTATCAGTGATGGGATCGAATTTCATGGTCTTCTCAAAAGAAACGGTTTTATGAAACCCACACAATGGAGTACCTGCCAGTATCAATAAACTTTCTACAAGCATAAACACACACAGGTCATTTCATTTAATAATGTAATTCTATCTCTAACATAAGATATATATTTAATTATCATATTTTCCATCTAAACAATTAGAAATACTCTTAACCTCTATTTCATTAAAAATGTAAATAGTTTATTATCAGTTTTTAAATCCTTTCACAATTTCTTTGACCAATCACAAAAATGGGTTTACATTGTGAACTTGTAGATATAATTCCCTTCAATGATCTCTGCTGTTTGAAGTTGTCGGGCTATATAAGGCTGGGAAATCTTCAATGGTTTCTATTAGTTTTAGACCAGCTAGAGCTAAATGGTGATACTCTGTCTTCAAACAAACAAACGAGCAAATAAACAAACACATTTAAAAAGTGAACAAATTTAGACAGAAACAATATCCTTGTGAAAGTCATGTGACCTAATATCATTTACTTAGGCCAACTCTTTGTCTAGACAAGATGTGTCATGAGACCATTGGCAGAATTGTACTTGAATCACTCAGTTTATTGCAAAGCCTCATCCCACAGACCACTGGTTCTCAACCTTAGGCTCAAACCCTTTAAGAGTCAAAAGACCCTTTCACAGTGATTGCCTAAGACCATCTGCTTTCAGATATCTACATAACCATTCATAACAGTGGCAAAATTATAGCTCTGAAGTACCAAAAAATAATTTTGTGGATATGGGACACCACAACATGAGGAACTGTTTAAGGAGTTGCAGTGTTAGGAAGGTTAAGAACCATTGTCATAGATCTGTTTGAAAATGACGCAATGCCCAGATGTTATAGGGAGTATTTTGTATCATAATTTTACCTAGATGCTGCCACAGTTCCACAGGAGAAGTAATTACCCTAACTGCTATGAATAATAATATCTGCTGACTACACATGCATTTATTGTTATCGGTCTCTTTGTCACAAAATCTAATCAAAATCAGAGCTTGGCTTTGAGGCTAAAAATGAGCAATTGTTTCCCTTGACCTGGGAGGTTTGTGTTGGTTGTTAAATAGCTACATATTAATCACCTAGGACATCAAAAATATCTCTGGACATATTCCTCAACATTATTATAGCTCCTAGGTGATTTCAGAAAATAATAGATGCAGAGAGAGGAGTTACATTGGCTAGGAAATGAAACAGATTTAAAAACAAGCCAATGGAGAAAGCAGGCTTTTCTAAAAGAGAAGCTGGCCAGACATCTGTGTCTAGGCAACCTCATCATGTAGTTTGTGCTAATGTGATTCAGTCACTATAAATATTGTGTACAGTTCTAGTTGAAACTGATAGTACAGTAACAGGGAGAAAGCAATATGCAGTACCATCATACAAAAAGAACTCATCAGTGTACAAAAAGTCACTGGATGATGATGAATCTCTCCGTGTTCCATCCCCAGAGACTAGTAACCTTCACTAGCTTGTGGTCTCAATGGAGGGAGAAGGTTTTGTGAAGATCCCTTTGGATGGTAACAACTTTGTCTAAGTCAGTGTTCTATTGCTTGCAGAGACACCATGACCATGGTGAAAAGATGGATGGGGACCAATGGTGGAAGGGGATGTCTCAGGAGGCCCTTGCCAAGGCATCTCTTCCCCCTGACGGACCAGCCACATGATGGTATAGCATAGAATAGAGTTTATTCAGGGCATGCGGAGGGGAGCCAGGAGGCTAGGGAAGAGAGAGAGAGAGAGAGAGAGAGAGAGAGAGAGAGAGAGAGAAGAGAGGTAGAGGAGTAGAGGAGCAGAGGAATAGAGGGGGAAGGGAAGGGGGAGGGAGAGGGGGCAGAGAACCTGCAGGCAGAGAGATCAAGGGAGCAAGAGAGAGAGGAGGGGCCAAGCAGCCCCTTTTATAGTGGGCAGGCCTACCTGCCTGTTGCCAGGTAACTGTGGGGAGGAGCGTACCTGGCCGCTGCCAGGTAACTGTGGAGGTAGAGTTTAGACAGAATACTAACATGCCCACGTTTTGGTTTAATTAAAAAGAAAATTAGAAAGAGGTGACAACGAAGCGGGAATAGGGTCGTCGTGAAATCTGACCACTTTCTGCTGGTATTGGGGGCGATGTGTCTTTAGGGGGAACCTAGAAGAATGGGTATGGAAGATGTTTGTCCTGTCTTAGGAGAGTTGGCTGTTTCCTGCTGTCCAGGGTCTATGGAGTGAGCCATCTGAAGATAGGTCAGATGAAAAGGAAACATGTAACGGGGCCTTGGTTTCCTTTGTAGAGGTTTAGTCTATTGTTTCAAGGCCGTGAGCATAGTGGTGAGCTTGGTGACATGAGGATAAACACAGTGCCAAGGGAGTACCTAACAGTCCTACATCCAGACTGACAAGCAGCACAAAGAGAGAGACACAGAAAATGGCTTGGGCTTTTCAAACCCCAAACTTCACCTCCATTGATATACTTCCTCCAACAAGGCCACAGTTACTTCAACAAGGCCAGGCTTTCTAGTCTTTCTCAAGTAGTGCCACTCACTGGTGCCTAAGCATTCAACTACAAGAGACTTTAGGGGCTATTTTTATTCAAACTACCATAGTCTCTAAAGAAATGGGATCTATCATATGAGTGGTAAACAAAAGTCTGGTAATTTAATGGTCACATCCATTCTTCTTGTTTTAAGCATGAGAAAGTCTCAATCATTGGTTACTAGTAAATTGGTAGTCGGTACCATTTTACTTCATTGATATTAAGATATCTTATAAGATATAGTAGTACAATTTGGTAACTATGATTATTACATTGCCTATCAGTAAGAGCTATAATGTCTGTACCATTTTTGAACATACATCTAAAAGATTTCTCCATTCTTCTTCCTGTGATACTATTTTAAATTGGATGCTGTTTCAAATTGCTGAGTTGTGTGCATATACCCAGATATATATAATAAACAAGTATCAGCTCTCTAAGAATTGCATGAATGCAAAAAAGGCTAAAGAGTTTTTGAAAAAACCTCATATCCCATCCACTTAGACAATCGGCAAATACTTGTAACATAAATGTAACAAGGCAGAAGAAAATAAAGAAACTTTGAAAGCATATAGGCAGTTGCAAGTGACTATGTATAAAGCTACCTAGGATAAAGCAAGATTCAAAAGATTAGACAAGAACTTGGCCAACAAGATAGTTGTCAGAGAAAGTTAGTGGGCTGCACCCTACTATATTAATGAACAACCAATATAGTACCTCATAGACATGCCCATGGACCCATGTGACCTAGTCAATTCCTCAAATGACACTCTCCCCTCAGACAACTTAGGCTATACCAAACTGACAATTAAACCTAGCTAGTACATCAGTTCTCATAGCAAAATTTGTTAACTGCTGTAGGCATTATAGTTTTACACAACTTTCAGTGCAGAAGTATGTCATCTTTAGTCATAAATACCTCCTGATTTCTCCCCCAAACCTCTGACTAAAACAGTCTAGTTTACCTGTTCCTTTACAGACTGTAATGTCCTATTAGTTCCTCCCAAGCTATATGGCATGAAATAGAATAGTTAAATGTGGGTAGACACATGTCAACATTTGTATTCTAGGAATGCCTTACCAAGAGAATAAAGTAAAGGAGAAATTTCTGAAAGATATGTTTTTAAAACTTAGAAGCTGTATCTGTTACTTTTCTCATTGCTGTGATACAATAAATGATAAAAGGGGCATAATGAAGGAATATGTTATTTGAATTCATGGTTCTAGGGTACAGTCCATGACAGTGAAGACAGCTCAGCATCAGGAACATGGGACATTGGTCACCATCAGAAAGCAGACAGATAAATATTGGTGCTCAGCTCAACTTCTATATTGTATTTAGTATGGGGTCTAGACTATGAGTGGTTCCTTCCCTACTCAAGGTCAGTATGGAGAGACAGTTAAAACTGATGGTTATTGGAGGAGTGAGATAGAAACTTAAGACACTAGAAGCTCCTCAAACATAACCACATTTGAAGGTGGTTTAAATGAAATCACTAAATAATAGGGGAGACATCTCTTGTCACCAAGTCAAGCTTCCAGTACCAGGTTTGGATGATATCTCATTAAGTTGTTGGCTAAAGATGACCAATGAGAATCCCATACAACCCAGACTGTTGGCAAGGTTATAGCTTGCTCTCCTCAAATTCACATCAAGGTCCAGTTGATGAAGACAGAGTTCATTGAACATAGAGAATTTGAACTGGTGCCTACAGAGAACCTGAAAAGAATTTTAAGTTAATAAGACTAACTCTGCAGAGCTTACTTTATTATTCTGCCCATTCTCACATCACCACTACATTCTATCATGGACACTTTCCTACATCTGACACCACAGCTTAGGCTTGATTGTTTGTGAAGGTGATGTATGGTGTATGATGTATCTATGCCTCTGTTTGTGTCTGCATCCTTCACCCTACTGTAGACGAGAACATCTGCTTTTGCATATACTCAGAGCTTATTCATTTTTACTGCTAGGCCCACAGCACAAAGCATAAAGCATAGACCTGCTTACTTATAGTACTGATAGGGACATATTATTACTGGTTGATGCTTAATCTAATGGGTCAATTAATTGAGACAGGATCTAATTCTGTAGACAGGCTGGTCTGGGATGCACTATATAACCATGCTTTACCTCAAGCCTGCTTCAATTAATTTGCCAGAGCCTACCAAGTACTGGGAATACAGACATGAGCTGCCATGCCTAGCTTGGAGGTTATTTTTTATGTTGGTACCACTAATATTTTTTTTTTTACAGATGGATTTCATAAGCACATGGTCAGTGTACTCTAGGGTCACAGAACTTATGAAATGTCTCTCTCTATTGAGGAAATTTATTGTGATGATTTACAGTCTGTAGTCCAACTACCCCAGCACTAGTCAGTTGAGAATGGGAAGTCCAGGATCTAGTAGTTGCTCAGACGCATGAGGTTGGTTGCTTCAGCTGGTCTTCTGTAGAAGTAGATTACAACAGATGTGTTGGCAAGGAAATGGAAGCAAGCGAAGAAGAGAGGATCTTCCTTCTTCCAATGTCCTTATATTGGTTTCCAGGAGAAGTGTGGCCCAGATTAAAGGTATGTACTACCACTCCTGGCTCTGGAATTTGTCCAGATACTGATCTCTATATCAAACACACACGGAGACAATGTAAAAACTTTATGTACTTTACTTTGGCCTCTGTCCTTGAAAGGTATGCCCAGGGACAATTTTTTTTTTGTATAAATGACTGTGGCTTTATTTAAAATATGAAAATCAAAGGAAGATACCCAGTTTAATCACAGTATTTTAAAAAATCCTTCCCCAATATTAAAGGATCATTACTAAATATATAGCACCATAATAAAAATAATGATGGGTGAGGATATTCACATCTCACAAAATTGTTTTTATTGTTAAAAAGCATTATTTCAAGAGGTAGGGCTGAGGGTACTACTTCCTCAGATGAGGTAAACCCTTGAAAATCTGAAGACTCAAAGTTCTTAGCTTCAACATGGTCCTCCCACACATCCCCATCCCAAGTTATAGAATTCCATTCTTTGCCAATTAATGCCTTTACTTTAACTATTGACACCCTCTGAGGCTGAGACTTGAATTTTCACTGTAATTCAGCCAACCATATAATGAGGATATTTTTACCCAAACAAGAAAGAATATACCTTCTTTTCCACAACTCACTGAACCTGAGCCAAAATTGACCATATACTCAATAACAAACAAGTCTTACCAGATACAAGAAAACTGAAACAGCCTACTGTATCTTATCAGACTCTCAAGGGTTAAATGTGGACTTCAACAACAAAAAGCCTACAAACACATGAAAATTGAACAATTCTCTACTCAATGGCCATTGGGCCATGGAAAAAAATAAAGAAAGAAATTAGAGAATTTCTAGAATTCAATGAAAATGAATGCACAACATACCTAAACATATGGGACACAATGAAAGCAGTGCTAAGGGGAAAGTTCATAGCACTAAATGCCTTCATATGAAAATAGTGAGATCTGATACTAGCAATTTAACAGCTCATCTGACAGTTCTAGAACAAAAAAGAAGCAAACACACCCAATAGGAGTAGATGGCAGGAAATAATCATACTCAGGACTGAAAGTAGTAAGATAGAAACAAAGAAAGCAATACAAAGAATCAACGAAACAAAGATTTGTTTCTTTGAGGAAATCAACACAATAGAGAAACTGTACCCAAACTAACTAAAAGGCAGAAAGAGAATATTCAAATTAACAAATTTAAAAATGAGAAGGAGGACAAACCAACAGACACTGAAGAAATCTGAAGAATTATTAGATCTTACTTCAAAAACAAAATTGGAAAATGTAACAGAAATGGACACTTTTCTCAATAGACACCATTTACTGAAGGTCAATCAAGATCAGACAAATAATCTAAATCGACCTATAACCCCTAAAGAAATAGAAGTAGTCATGAAATATCTCTCAACAAAAGCAAGTCCATGGCCAGATGATATTAATATAATAATAATAAAATAAATTTATTTTATGAGGCTACAGTCACTCTGATACCTAAACCACACAAAGACTCAACCAAAAAAGAGAATTTCAGATCAATTTACATCATGAACATTAATGCAAAAATACTCAATTAAATACTCTCAAACTAAATCCTAGAATCAAAACGATGAGCCACCATGATCAAGTAGGATTTATTCCAGAGATGCAAGGAAGGTTCAACATCTTCCTTATTGAAAAATCTTTCAGTAAAATTCACCATATAAATCAACCGAAGGAACAAAATCACACAATCATCTCATTAGATTCTGAAAATGGCTTTGAAAAGACCCAACAACCTTTCATGATAAAAAGTCTTTAGAGATCAAGAATGCAAGCTGCATACCTGAACACAATAAAGGCAGTATATAGCAAGCTGTTAGCCAACATCAAATTGAATGGAAAGTAACTTAAAGCAAATCCGATAAAATTGACGACAAGGCTGTCCACTCTCTTGTTATCTATTCAATACAGTGTTTGCAGTTCTAGCTAGAGCAATAAAACAACTAAAGAAGATCAAGGGAATACAAATTGGAAAGGAAGATGTCTAAGTATCTCTATTCACAGATAATATGACAGCATACATAAGTGACTATATATAATTATACTAGGGAAATCCTACATCTGTTAAACACCTTCAGCTATGTCACTAGAGACAAAATTAACAACAGCCAAAGGATGTAGAGCAAGGGGAACACTTATCTGAAGCTGGTGGGAGTGCAAACTTGTACAACCACTTTGAAAATAATTACAATGCTTCCTTAAAAGAATTGGGAATAGTTCTACCCAAATACCAGATATACTGCTCCTGACCATATACCCAAACAACCTTCCACATACCACAAGGACACTTACTCAGCTGTGTTTGTGATAGATATCTTTTGTGATAGCCAGAAACTGGAAACATTTCAAAGCCCCTCAAAGAGAATGAATAAAGAAAACGTGGAACATTTGCACAATGGTGTATTACTCAGCTATTAAAAACAACATCATCATGAAATTTGCAGGCAAATGGATAGAACTAGAAAAGATCTTCCTGAGGGAGGTAACCCAGACCCAGAAAGACAAACATGATATAATCCATGGACCCCAAAAAGCTACTTAACAGTAAGGACTCAAGTGTACATGGGGACACATGAATTTCACTGAGAATAAGAATAGACATCATGGGTGGATTTGGGGGGGTGACTGGATGGGGTTAGTTATGGGAACAGGATAATACTTGATTTTTTTATTGGATATTTTATTTACATTTCAGATGTTATCCCCTTTCACCATTTCCCACCCACCCACCCAGGAACCCCCTAACCCATCTCCCCTCCTGCTTCTATGAGTGTGTGCTCCCTCCCATCCCCCACCCACCCATTTTCACCTCCCTGACCTTGAATTCTGCCACAGTGGGGCATCCAGCCTTCACTGGACCAAGGATCTCCTCTCCCAGCTATGCCCAACAAGGCCATCCTCCCCTAAAAATACAGCTGGAGCCCTGGGGCCCTGTCAATGTGCTCCCAGGCTGGTGGTTTAGACCCTGGGGGCTTTGGTTGGTATTGTTGCTCTTCCCATGGGGCTACAAACTCTTTCAGCTCCTTTAGTCTTCTCTCTAACTTCTCCATTGGGAACCCCATGATCATATCACTGGAGTCTAATTTCTTGAGTTCTCTGTATATATTGGATATTAACCCTCTAAAAGAATCCAAGGCATCTGCCTTTGTATATGTCAGGCTCTGGCAGACCTTTAAGGAGACAGCTATATCAGGCTCCTGTCAGCATGCACTTCCTGGCATCCACATTAGCGTCTACCTTTGATGACTGTACATGGGATAGATACCCAGGTGGAACAGACTCCAGACAACCCCTCCTTCAGTTTCTGTCTCACACTTTGTCTCCTTATTTGTTCCCTTGAGTATTTTGTTACTCCTTCTGAGAAGGATTGAAGCACCACACTTTAGACTTCCTTCTTCTTGAGATTCATGTGGACTGTGAGTTGTATCTTGGATATTTCGAGCTTTTGGGCTAATATCCAATTATCAGTGAGTGCATACCATGTGTGATGTTTTGTGATTGGGTTATCTCACTCAGGATGATATTTTCTAGTTCCATCCGTTTGCCTAAGAGTTTCACGAATTCATTGTTTTTAATAGCTGAGTAATACTTCATTGTGTAAATGTACCACATTTTCTGTATCCATTCCTCTGTTGATGGACATCTAGGTTCTTTCCAGCTTCTGGCTATTATAAATAAGGCTGCTATGACCATAGTGGAGCACGTGTCCTTGTTATATGTTGGAGCATTTTCTGGGTATATGCCCAGGAGTGATATAGCTGTGTCCTCAGGTAATACTATGTCCACTTTTCTGAGGAACCACCAGACTGATTTCCAGAGTGGTTGTACCATCTTGCAATCCCACCAACAATGGAGGAGTATTCCTCCTTCTTCACATCCTTGCCAGCATCTGCTATCACCTGAGTTTTTGATCTTAGTTACTCTGACTTGTGTGAAGTGGAAACTAAGAGTTGTTTTGATTTACATTTCCCTGATGACTAAGGATATTGAACATTTCTTTAGGTGCTTCTCTGCCATTCGAATTTCCTCAGCTGAGAATTCTTTCTTTAGCTCTGTACTCCATTTTTAATAGAGTTATTTGGTTGTCCGGACTCTAACTTCTTCAGCTCTCTCTATATATTGGATATTAACCCTCTAAAAGAATCTAAGGTTGGGGAAGGATGGCAGGAGAGATTACTGGAAGAGACAACTGGGATGGGGTGGCATCTCTGATACAAGCTAGAAACCTAGGAATCTATGTGGGTGACTCTAGATAAGACCCTTTGCAACGGGAGTTATGGAGCCTGAACAGGCCATCTCTTGTAACCAGGCAAAACTTCCAGGGGAAGGATTTGGACACCAACCCAACCACAAAACTATTGACCTACAATTTTTCCAGACTACAAAATGTACAGGGGTAAATATAGAGCAGATATTGAGGGAGGAGCCAACCAATGACTTGTCCAGATTGAGTCCCATGCCATGATATGGAACCCATCCCTGACACTGTTAGTGATATTCTTTTATGCTTGCAGATAAGAGCCTAGCATAATTGAAGAGACACACAGCAAGGCATTAGTGAGAGCTTGGGAAATCTTATTGTAGCAGCAAGATGTATCAAGAACTGATCTGGCACCTCTGTACATATGTAACAGTTGTGTAGCTTGGTCTTTATATAGGACACTTCACAGCTAGAGCAGGGGCTGTCTCTGACTCTGTTGCCTACTGGATCAGTCCTCCCTCTTTGAATTAATTATTTTCTTTATTACATTCAAAATGTTGTCCCCCAACCAGGACAGCCCTGTCTTAAGTGTTATGCTTTATCTTCTGTGAAGACTCTGAAAATAAGATCCATTGTTAAGAGATATACAGATATATAGTCACACACTACTGTGAAATATTCTAATTGTTTCTCTTCCTTGTGATTACCATTTTAGTTGCTTCTTATGCTTAGTAAAAATGCCAGATAACCCAATTAAAAATGGGGTACAGAGCTAAACAGAGAATTTTCAATAGAGGAATCTCAAATGATCAAGAAGCATAAAGAAATGTTCAACATCCTTAGTTATCAGGGAAACGCAAATCAAAATGACTCTGAGATTCCATCTTGCATCGCTATCAGAATGGCAAAGATCAAAAAGGTTAAAAAAGTTTTAAGCTGAATTTAAGGTGTTTGTGAGTCTTTTGATAGAGGTGCTTGGGACAGATCTTGGTTCTCATATACAGTGCTATATGCTTTTAACTTTTATCTATTGAGCTACCTCTCAAGAACCCTCACACGTACTCTTCAAAAAAAACTAGTTATTGCCTTAACCTGAAGAAAGCTGATAGAACAAATGCTGTTATTTCAGTCAGTCAGAATAAGCAGAAAATACTATGACAATGTTTGTTGAATTCTTACAATAATTCTTATAATAATGGAGAAATCCATAAAGCAAATTATTTATAGACTTGCCCATATATTAAAGTCTAAATGTACAAGAAAAGGTCTTTCAACATTAAAATGTCTGCATACTTGACTGTGAAAATAGGGTATAATTCAAAGACAAAGGATGCTGTGAAAAGATCCTTCTTATTTACATTGTCTTTTACCTTTATCATAACATAAAGCATATGAAAAGGAAACTGTCTAATATGAGCAAGTTTTGCACATCTCAGAAACTGTACCTGCCTTTGTTCTCACCCTTCATCTATTCTCTATAATCATTTTTTTCAAATATGCTCACATTACATGATTTGCTAGCTGTGTGATTATATAGGTGTATGATTAACACACAGAATCTAGCATACCTTCCTCTTTACCTACTGGAGTAAAAAGAAATGTCCTGTAACATAGCATTTATTAGCCACTCACTTCCAGCTAAACATCCATAAAAGAAAATAGAGTTACCTGATTCTTGTGCACAGAGAGGAAGCATTAAGAGTAGATGATGGAAAGGAATGAAAAGTCCATTTAATCTGTGGATGTAGTTCACTAGCTCAACTTCCAAATGAGACTGAAACTCATGCCCCTACTTCAAAGCTTCTCAGTAAAAGATTATTCATTAACAGAGATGTTTACCTACTGTAATTGTTTTAGTGATCAAAGGAAGTGGGCCTAGCCCATTGTGAGTGGTTCCATCCTTGAGCTAGTGCTCTTGAAGTTTATAAGAAAGCAGGCTAAGCAAGCCATGCAAAACAAACCAGCCAGAAGAATCCCTCCATGGCCTCTGAATCAGCTCTTCTCTCCAGGTTTTTCACTGTGTAAGTTCCTGCCCTCATTGCTTTTGATTATGATTTTTTTTTAAAAAAATACTTTTAAAAAAAGATTTATTTATTTATTTTATGCATACACTGTCATTCCTTTCAGACATACCAGAAGAGGGTATCAGATCCCTTTACAGATGGCTGTGAGCCACCAGTGTGGTTACTGGGAATTGAACTCAGGTCCTCTGGAAAGAGTATTCAGTGCCCTTACCCGCCGAGCCATCTCTCCAGCCTGATGACGAACTGTTATATGGAACTGTGGATAAAATAAACCACTTCCTCCACCAAGTTGCTCCTGTGCATGGTGTTTCATCCTAGCAATAGTAACCATAACTAAGATACCTCCTTCCTCATTTTTTAAAAACATTTTTCTACCAAGGCATGGTGCTGCACATGTTTAACCTCAGCACCTAGGAGGCAAAGATAGTCAGATCTCTGTGAGTTGGAGTCCATCCTAGTAAGCACTATATAGTTTCAGAAACTCAGAATGACACAATGGATTAGTTTAAGAGGAAAAGAGGAAGGGAGGAGAGAGGAAGAATTGGAGTGTGGAAAAGGAAAGGAAAATTATGTAGATACAGTGTTCATAGTGTGAAATTCTTAGAGAAAATTGTTCAAAAATTATTTTAAATTGCACTCCATTGCAACATTTTTCAATTTCCTGGCTATCCTATCTTCTAATTTTTTTCATAAACTTATGTTCCAGGGAAGACATTGGGGTTCTTCCATGATGCAATTACTGGATTCTTTGTATAGGTGACAGAGAATTTAACAAGATATTGTAAAACAATAGGGAAATTGTAAATTTATTAACTGGACAGTAAAGCAGAGAGTATACCTACAGATGAGAAATGGGTCAAGCTCACGCCTTGGCCAAGAACTACGAGTTCTTTCCTGGAGTTGCAATTATGAGCTTAAGTGGAATGAGGAGCTAACAAACATGTGAGCTATTAATTTAAGTGCATGTAAGCTTCATCATAAAATGAGAAAGAAAGGTTAGATTACTGTAAACAGTTTAAGAAATTAAAGGAAAGATCTAAAACATCTATAGTCATAGAGAAGACAAATGTTTGTTTACTTGCCCTGGACAAACATGATCCATAGTCTTAGGAGCATTTTGTCCCTGTTGAGACAGAATCTAAGGAAGAAGGTCTTTTACCCACTCATTCCCATAAGACACTCTATTCTAAACATTACAGCTTCTCACATCTCTTCTCATTTGGGAAGCGTGTGTTCAGACATACCCTGGTAGGAATGATTTTTAAAAATTAGCCTTGTCAGCATAGTCTGTTAATTGCACTCTGGCTAAAAGTAACATGAAAGTCAAAATGTTCCATCACCATTTCAGACAGCTGGATAAACCAACAATGAATCTCTTAGTGTTCCATTCTCAAAAATATGTAACCTGCACTAGCTGGTCTCAACGTAGTGAGAAGGGTTCTGTGAAGGATCCTTTTGGGTAGTTGACAAGATTTAAAAGGAGCAATGGCTGGGTAGCACTCAGGACTGAGAATGGATTTCTCACAGCTTCTAATTCTCAACAGTTTCTGTTTCTCAAGTAATAGTTTATCTGGGGTCAAGGTGACCCAAACTTCCTTGCAGACTGAGAAATCTGTCAGCAGTCCAACTCTTCCAAGTGTTGCTCAGTTTAATTAAAAACAAAGTGAGTTTCTCACAAAAAAAAAGATCATAAAGGCCACTACTTGGGTGTCCAGCTAACTTGGCAGAACATCAAGATCCTCTGCTAAGAAAGTATGCTTTCTCAGTGTCCCAATGTGCTAAGATTCACAGACATCCTTAAGTCACCTCGCAGCTAGCAGGTTGGGAGCAGTTACCTCATGCCATTTCTCTACATATTAGGAGGACACCAGAAGGGGAAAAAAGAAACTTCTCTTTGATCACCTTTGGATTTTACAGAAACACATAGAATTAGAGGCAGGCCAACTGTAACTAAATAAGGGGGTAGAAAAAATTGCTGAAAATTTAACTGCAACCCAAAGTGTCAAAGTGACTAATGCATAGCTGGATCTTCTCAAAAGTGTTTTTCTGGGCACTTCTCGGGACCTCCCTGAAATCATCCTGATATTATCTTTGATCTGTACTATTAGAGGTAAACTGAGACCCATCCTTCCTCAGTCTAGTCTATAGATACATCTTGTAAGTGCTGTTATATAGAATTAAGGAAAGTTGCAGTAATAGAAAATTAGTATTTTGTACATGAATTCACACATTTACTGTAATATTTTTAACTGAAGGGATCAATTCTGACCTTGGAAAGAGATGTATCATATCAGTCATCAGTGTCTTTCTCCTCTGTCAGGTTAACACATTTACAGCATAATTACTAATAGGTCAGACTTAGCTCCAGAAGTACCACCAGAAGCAACTTGCTGTCAGTTTGCAAGGCCAGCAGTATACATTTATAGTTTTATCTCAAGGATATATTAACTCTTCAGCCTTGTGTCATGACATAGCTAGAATGGCTTTGAATCCTATATCTCTTCCACAAAAAAAAAAGCATTGTTGCACTATGTTGATGACATTATGAAGATTGGTCCATGTGATCGAGAGGTAAAAACCACTTTGAATTCACTGGTAATAAATACTCATGCACATAAAAGGATGGAAATAAATCTAAGTAAAGTTTAAGGGTCTTTTACCTAAGTGAAATTCTAAGGAGTCCAGTGGTATGGGGCATACAGACATATTTTTTCTAAGGTAACATATAAGTTATTGTACCTGGCCTCTCTCATCTGCAAGAAATATGTATAATGTTTAACAGGCATATTTGGATTCTGGAGATAGCACATTCCTCACTTGGGTGTGTTACTCAGACTAATTTACCATGTGACTCAGAAAGATTCCAGCTTTGCGTGTGTCTGGAACAGAATAAGGCTCTTTAACATGTCCAGGCTATTTGCACTTGGACCATATGATCCAGCAGACCTGATGGAACTTGGGGTGTCAATGGCAGATAGAAAAGCTGTCTGGAGCTTTTAGATGGCACGTATTTTTGAATCACAGACAGAACTTTAGGATTTTTGGAATAAGTGCCTACCATTATCTGCAGACATCTATTCTCCCTTGAAAAGATTGTTTTTGCTCTGCTTTTTGGTCTTAGTGGGATCTGAGTATTTGAAAATGGGACACCAAATTGCCATGCAACATAATCTAGTTACCCATCACGATTTGGGTGTTATCTAACCTATCAAGTCATAAAGAAAGACATGCACAGCAGCACTCTATTATGAAATGGATATGATATATATATGATAAGTCCTAAGCAGGTCCTGAAGGTACAAGCAAGTTACAAGAAGAACTTGCCCGAATGCCTATGGTTTCTATTCCCATGAATAAACTGTCTGTGGCCTAGAATGCAGCGTCAAGGGATTTCCCTGTAAAAGGTTAACTAAGAAAGAGATGACTAGAGCTGTGTCTTACTGAGGCACCACTCAGAAGAGAACAAATCCTTTCTGGGAAGACCTTGAAAGATACTGACCAAGGGAAATCTTCACAGTGCAGAACTTTGGGAAGTACAGATACTCGTACATTTTGTTTGGAAGAAAAAAAATAGTGAGATGTGTGATTATTGACTGATATATGGGCTGTGGCCAATGCATTGCTGAACGAATGGTCAAGGATTGTAAAGAGCATGATTGAACAATTGGTAAGGAAGACTTCTGGGGAAAGTATGTTGATATATCTCTGCAAATGGACAGAGATACAAAAGAATGTTCCTCAAGGGACATTGCTCTCTATTCTAAATTAATGATGCATCTGTGGTTGTACAAGGCACATGTATATCATGTTAGGGATAATTATGTCCTGGTTAAATATATAATGCATTTGTGGCTGTATGTGAGATAGTTATAACATGTTAAGCATTATTATTGTTTTCATTTGGAAGTTAATCACGATGTAAGGCGATATGTATATGTCAAGTTGAGATGTTTTGACTTGGACTTGAGATAGCTATTCTTGGTTGTCAACTTGACTACATCTGGAATTAACTAAAACTCAAAACTTGAGGAGGGTACATCAATGTAAATCTTTCTCATAAATCCTGTGTGTGTGTGTGTGTGTGTGTGTGTGTGTGTGTATGAGAGAGAGGGAGAGAGAGAGGGGGAGAGAGACAGAGAGAGAAAGAGAGAAAGAGAGATTCATTCTAGAAGTTTTATTACTCTAGACAATCCTGCCTAATACAGGGGGTAGCCTGCACCTAAAAGATGATTAAATTATGGGTTTCCCAAGTAGGTAGGAACCTAGACACATATAGGTTTGCTAGTGAGTTCATGGAAAACATTTGATTAGGTGCTGTGTGCTTTGGATAAAGAATAATAGATAGTTATTTAGTAATTCAATCTCCACTGTGTGCATTAAATGATTACACAATTCACATTGCCTATTGCTGTGATTCTCAGGATTTCTACATGTCTGAAATTATTTAATCAATTCAATTGCATAATAACTTGTCTTGAGAAACTACAATTTATTTTAGCCTCTAGATTGTTGTATTTATAACTATTCAAATTTACCCCCTCAACTTTGGCATCAGAAACATCATTTCATAAAATGTATTATTAGGCATATTTGGGGGTTTGGCCTGGTGCTGCTATGTTTTCATATGCTAAATTCTGTGCCCCAAGATCTGGTTGTCCTAAAAGGAGTGATTTCCTATGTATAATAGCCTTAGTTATGTAAATCTCAATCCATTTCAAATGTAAAGTTAACTGGTAAATAAAAGGCTAGAGCCTGTGATTGGGCAGTATAGAGAGAAAGGCCAGCATTGAGGATGGAGTGAGGGGAATTAGCAGAGACCAGAGGAAGGAGAAAGTATGGAGAGGAGGACAAGATTGCCATGAAAAGAGATGGACCAAGAGCATGTGGCCAGGAAAAACAGCACATAATAAGGTAATACAACTAGGATGTAATAGGAATAGCTCAAAACATGCCCAATCTAGGCTTATTGCTTGTAAATGAAGTAACAAGACTACAATGTAGAATTCATTTTACAGCTGCATTAGTCAGTATTCTCTAGAGTAACAGAAATTACAAATAGAATCTTTCTACAAACACACACATACATATACACACATAGAAATATAAATGCATACGTAAGTATATATATTGTTGAAATGTATATGTGTTGGAATATATATTATATATTGGAGTGACTTACAAGCTGCAGTGTATCTAATCTAACAATGGCTGGCTGTGAACAGAAGGTCCAAGAATCCAGTAGTTGTTCAGTCCACAATGCTGGATATCTGATCTGGTTTTTAGTGTATTTCAGTATATGCTGACATCTCATAGTAGTAGGCTGTAATGCCAATGAAGGACTGGATGTGCTAGCAAAGCAAGGGCAAGAAGGCAAGGAGCAAAACCTTTCTTCTTCTGTGTACTCTAAGGCTTCCAGCAGAAGGTATAGCCCAGATTAATGGTATATCTTCCTACTTCAAGGTCTGAATCAAAGGCATGTGTCTTCCTACCTCAGAGGTCTGAACTAGAAGTAGAGTCACCCAGTGAAAATGAAGCAGAAAATTCTTCATGGGTATGCCCTTTATTTTTGGGTTAGAGCTTCAGATGTAGACAAGTTGACAACTAAGAATAGCCATCACACTAGGACAGGGAAGATATAGCCTCTCAAATTCCTCCTGCATATAATCCACGCTGTCTCAGGTTCCCTTCTGCTTGATAGAATGTAGCAGCTCAAGTTGAAAGAAATATTGCAAATGCATGCATACTCACAAAAGAGTATAAAAGTCCTAAGGTTATATAATAGGAATTCTATAATCCAAAAATTATACATTAGAAGTTCTATAATAAGAAAATTAAGTTTGACATAATAAAAAAATCAATATTGTTAGCAGGTAAAACACTAAATAAACATACTGAGAAGATTAGAAAATTTCTGGAATGCTAAACAAATATACAAGGAAAGCTATATTATAGACCAGACTAAAATTGAGACTAAATTAACAGAAGAAAATTCAAGAAGAAAATTCTAAAACCTTTAAGAGAGGTACAAGTAGACGGGTTGTGTGTGTGTGTGTGTGTGTGTGTGTGTGTATGGGTGTGTGTCTGTGTGTGTTATCTTATTTGAATGAGTGCTTTGGCTTCATGCATATGTGTAACATGCAAATTCTTAATGCATGTAGAGTCCAAAAGAAGACATTGGATCTCCTGGGAGTTACACAGGGTTACTGAGCCTGCCTGTGGGTGCTGGGAATCAAACCTGAGTCTTCTGGAAGAATACAAAGTGCTCTTAACTGATGAGTCATTATTCCAGCATGAAAAAGAAATAATATTCTAATAATTATTTTATTGAAGTGATCCTAATTCAGTGTTGTCTGAAAGTTTTCACCTTAGTGTGTTATTTTAAAGACTTTTTAAGTTAAAAGGGTCTTTATAAGGTTCATGTGGCAAGTATACAATTTGAATAATTATAGAATAAGATATATAACCCAAATCAAGATTATTTTCCCTGATTTTATAATAATTTTTCTCATATTTTTATTGTGTTAAAAACAAATTCTTAAATTAAAACACATTTTGATTCTATTCTTCTGCTCTCTCAAGTCCTTTCAAATTCTCCCCCCTTCCTAACCAGACAATTTTAAGTTCTTTTTCACAAAACAAACAAAAAGCTAATGCAAAAGAAAACAAATAAAACAAAAAACAAAACAAAAATCCAGCACCACAGTAATCTTGATTTGGGTTATATATTTTATTCTACAATCATTCAAATTGTGTACTTGCCACTTATAAACCACTAAATCCAAAACAAAAACCCAACAAACTGTAACCCAAACAAAGTATACAGAAAAATCACCACCAACAAAAAAAAAACAAACCAAACTTGGGAGTCCATTATTGTTTGGTCAGTTACTGCTGAACATGAGACCTGTATAGAGTGGTGGATATACCCAGTGCTGGAAAAAACTATTTTTCCCTTTCTCAGCAGGTATAAATGGCAACTTAGTTGCTACCCTTTTCCCTAGTGGCTAGGTTTTCATTCATTCATTAATTCACTTTTTTTCAAAATATGATAAAATAAAACAAATACTATCACATCAAAGAAGGACAAGACAAACTAACAAGAAAATGAGACCAAGATAAGGCACATGAATCATAAACCCATTTGTTTGTACACTAAGTAATCTCATGGAAACACTAAACTGGAAACCATTCTTTGTCTGCAAAGGATCTGTGGCAGATATGTGCAGGCCCTCAGCATGCTGCTTCAGTCTCTGTGAGTTCATTTGAGTTTTGCTCATGCTAATTCAGAAGGTCTTGGCAGGTGGTGGTGTCAGCACTCAAGAGGCAGAGACAGGTTTATTTCTGTGAGTTTGAGGCCAGCCTGGTCTCCAAAGAGAGTTCCAGGATAGCTATGATTACTCAGAGAAACCCTGTATCCAAAAAAAAAAAAAAGTCCTTGCTTTTATGGTGTTCCTTGTCTTTTCTGCCTCTTACACTCTGACTTCTCTTCTGCAAGGTTTCCTGAGCTGTGAGGAAGGAATTTGATCGAGACATTCAACTCAGGACTGAGTGTTCCCAGGTTTCTCACTGTGCAATGTCTGTGAGTCTCTATATTTGTTCCCATCTTGCAGGAGGATGCTCTTCTGATGATGGCTGTACAACACACTGATCTATAAGAATAGCAAAACATGATTCAGAGTCATTTTACCACTATATCTCCCCCATTTTTAAGAGCCGAATTATTTGGCTTTATCCTAGGTTCCTTGGCTATCTAGACACAGACTAGTTACACAACCAGTGTCCAGTATGGGTTTCATCTCATGTAGTAGGCCTTAAGTCAAATCAATTATTGGTTGATTATTCAGACAAGCTTTGTGCCACAATTGATATAACATATCATGCAAGCAATGCACTATTGTAAAGGGTTTGAAGTTAGTGTGGTATATACATTTAACTCTTTGTAGTGTACTGAATGCCTTACTATACCAAAGATTTTAGAATATAGGGGTGAAGACTATATATTGGGGAATTTCTTTGAATTCATGGGCATACAAAAAGACTTTCTGAACAGAACATCATAAACACAGGCAGTAAGATCAACAATTACAAAATGAGAAAATTTGAACCTTTTTCACTGTGAAGGATAATTTTACCTGGACAAAGTGGAAGCCTATAGAATGGGAAATTTTTTTTTCTGACTATACATCAGACAGAGAACTAATATTCAAAATTTATAAGACTCTAGATATCCAAAAACAAATAGTCTAATCAAAAATTTTCTCTATATAGAGAATTCTCAATGGAGGAAACTTAAAAATGGCAGAGAAACAAAGAAATGTTCAACATCCTGTCATCATGTAAATGCAAATCAAAACTGCTTTAAGATTGCATCTTTCATCTGTAGAATGGCAAGATCAATAGCACAAGTGGCAGCTCATGCTGATGAGGATGGGGACTAAGAAGAACACTCATCCATTTCAGGTGGGAGGGCAAACCCACACTGTCGTTATGGAAACAAGTGTGGCCATAAAAGATAGGATTCATTTTATCCCCAAATCCAGCTATCCTACTCTTCGACATATACCCAAAGGGTGTTTCATCTTACCACAGAGACACTTGCTCAGATATGATCATTACTACTTTATTCATAAAAGCCAAAATTGGAAACAATATAAATGTCCCTCAACTAAAGAATATAAAAAGAAAATGTGGTACATATAAGCAATGGAGTATTACTCAGCTATTTAAAAAATGACGTCATGAAATTTTCAGGTAACTGGAAAGAATTAAAAAAAATCATCATCAATGTGTTAACCCAGACCCAGAAAGACAAATATGGCATATATTAACTTATATGTGGGAATTAACTGTTAGGATAATGTTAATCATGCTACAATCCATAGAACCAGAGAAAGTATGAATAGAGTAAGGGACTGGGGAGCAGATAGATTTTGTTAAAAGGGGAATAAAATAGAAAGCTTTGGATGGAATGATTAAATGAATTGGAGATTGGGAGGGGAGATAGGTTAGTGGGATAGAATATGTGGAGAGACAACTAAAATTAAGGGGAATTTGAGGGGTAGTATGAAATGTTAATACACTAGAAGCTTCCTAAGGCATATACATATATGAAGGTGATTTAAATGAAATCATTAAATAACAGAAGAGACAGAGCCCCAACTGCTCATCTCTTGTCACCAAGTCAAGCTTCCAGTACCAGGTTTGAATTATATCTCATTGAGTTGTTGGCCAAAAGGGTTCAAAGGAAATCCCTAACAACCCAGGCTGGTGACAAGACTGTAGGTTTTTCTCTGTAATCTCACATCAAGGCCCAATTGTTGAAAACAAAAGTCAATGAATATGGAGAATTTGAACTTGTGCCTGAATCATTCTCCTCACTGTAAGAGAGAAAATTTGCTATTGCCTATACTCACAACTTATTTATTCCCACTGCTGTTTGTGGGCCCAGAGCATAAATAAAAGGACTGCTTACTTATACTACTGATAATGACATGTTATTATTGTTTGATGCTTGATCTGTAGACCAGGCTGGTCTGGGATGCACTATATAATCAGGCTTTACCTCAAGCCTGCTTCAATTAATTTGGCAGAGCCTACGAAGTACTAGGAATACATACATGAGCTGCCATGCCTGGCTTGGAAGTTATTTTTTATGTTGGTAGCACCAGTATTTTTCCTTATAAATGTTGTTTCATAAACACACATTAATAAGTGTGTGTGTGTGTGTGTGTGTGTGTAACCTATTCTATTCTGTTACCTTTGATTTTTACCATAGAATCTATCTTCCTATCATTTTATGGTGTACTTTTTCTCTGGACTTGTTATTTCATGGGCAAGTAAATAATATTTTACTGGACATTGTTTTTCTTCTCATCTACTAAAGGAATAGTTCTGGATTCAGGATCTAAGTTATACAATAAGAGAGAAAGAAGAGAAGAAGAGATATGAATAAGCATACAATCCTTAGAAAAATTATTATATCATGACTAAGTAAAAACATTTTGTAATGAATAGAAAAGTGAGTCATAAATAGACTACAAGATACTGCAAATGATTAAGTACCACATCAATTATTGTGTAAAATTAGCATCTAGAAAAGATTAAATAATTCAGACAAACCTACATAGAAAGGAATGGATATTAGAAAGTATTATTATGAGACTTAGAAAGAATTAATCTAAGCTATATATTTGGAAGCAAAGGAGCCTATGTGGTGAGTGGCCCCCAACTGTGTTTGTAGCAGGAAGTGCCAAGACAACACTGTGACCTGGCCCTAGCACTCAGCAAGTAAGTAAATAGGTGGAGGAGTTGTGGGAGAGAAAGAAGCTATCAAGTAGATGGTAGAAAGATGGAAGACTAGAGAAGCCCAGTGGTTTGTGACCTATGAACTCAAGTGAAACTGGAGACACAAAGGCGATTGCTGTTCCTGTTCGTTGGGAAATGGCAAATTACATTGTCCATCAATAGAACTTGTAACAAATTCAAGTGCCCATGGCCTATACCTTCTTTCTTTGAGAAACTGATCATTATGTGAGTTACTGTGACTCCCAGAGCTTTCAAACTGACATTAAAAATGAGTGTATGTGGTGGCCTGCAGACAGGTACCCTCCAACCTCTCCAATTCATCTTCCCAGCCCAGGAAGAAGAGCAATACCTGCAAAATGGAGATCTGCAACTGACAGGAGATGTCCTGCTGTGTTCCCTTCTCCTAATTCTCCAATCTGCTAATCTCTCTAGTTGGATGTGGTGGCAGTTTAACCATTGAGTACAGATGACTTTACGTTGAATTACAGTTTTACTGCTCTGGTATAACTTTGGCCAGAGATATATTTCCTTCGGAATCTGTTAAAGTTAATATTTAGAATGGTGTTTTCTTGGGCTGACTAAGTGGTGGTTGTTCTGCTTAGCTCTGCTGTCATGTTCCGCGCCAGAGGCCACAGAGCGCCACAGCTAGAAATGGCCAGAGGCCACATGTGTCCCACAGCTAAAAATGGCCAGCCAGAAACACCAGCCCTGGCACCCACAAGATGCTAGTGTGGGAGGATGGCTTTACCAGGAGAGTTAAATAAATAAGCCTCTGTTGTGGAGCAGTTACTGATTTAAGTATAAAGTTACAATATAGGGATTATTTGCTTTTAGGAAAGATTTATAAACAGATTTGTCTGAATCATGTGGGGATTTTCATCTGGGGTTCAGAACTAAGACAGAGAAATTGTCACTGACTCTAGAGTAGAGAGTACAGTGTATAAGTAGAAACTCTCTACATAGAGAGCCAGGTAGATGGCATAAATAAAAAACTGTTCTAGGCAGAGAGTCGAACAGAAAGATAGTGTAAATCATGTGTATTCAGATGATATCAAGTTATATTGCCTCACAGGAGACTCAGGTTCTGTCTAATGTGAGCTCCATGGGAATTCTGGGTTTATTTTCTGCTTGGCAAAACAGGAAAGGTCTAAGAATAGGCACATACAGTACTTGAGTTACTTCTCTTGTTTTAGAATGATTTTTATTTTCAAAATGGGTGTGATTTTCAGATTTGTGGTTATATTTTTACTCTAGGAAAGAGGTCAAAATAAAGGTTTTTCTGGTTACTGGCCCAAGGACACAGTGTTTTGGGAAAAAGCTTTTGTATGTGTGTTTTCAGAAGAGCTGATTAAGGTATTTCTACTTCCCAGAATTATATGGATTAGACGTGACAGAGGCAGGCCACCAGAAGACTAGATTCCAGAGATTCAAACAGAAAATTATCTCATTTCTAAAATTTCTTTTGAGAATTGTATATTGCAGAATACACAGTCTTGGTTTATCTACTCATCAAGCAAGTTGAGCAGACCTGCTCAAACCTCTGATGTCCTGGAATTTCAGCTGGATACAATGAAGACATAGAGGTCAGAGGCTTATCAATTTACCCTTCTCCTCTTCTAATATCTCAATGCCCATATTCAGCTTGAAGAAGTTAATGAAGACTCAGCATCCCAATTCCCTGGGCTTGGGGACTGAGGTGGTTAAGACTGAGCTGTTTTTCTAGGGGAAAGTAATGGTTTTGTTGGAACATGGAGGAATAGCTAGAATTGACTATATAGCTATAACATATTTGTAGAAATCTGTATAATTGTTACTAAGCTGAAGTTATAATTGCTTAGATGGTACAAAACTTATTTTGACTTCAAATTCAAGGGTTTTATTGGTATATTTTCTTCTATTAATTCAAAATTGGTGGGTACAGGGTTTAGACTCAGTCCTTCTTTAACTTTTTTCTTTTTAAACTGATCTGAGATGGTTAGCCTGTGAGTTAAGAACCTAATAACAAATTCATGAGTCTGAGTTTATTGTTATAGTGTTTTCTAGATTTTAATTAAAAGTAGCTGAGAGAAATTATTGGACAACAGTCCAGATTGCTTTACATAGATAGTTGGTTTTCAAAAATGTCAGAAGTCCACAGAATTGACATTACAAACATTTCTGTATTAATGTTCATTTAATTAGAGACCTGTCTGCTCCTGACAGCTTCCCTGTCTTGGATTCCAAGAAGAAATTGAGCATCTTTGGAGTTACTTCAGTTGTGTTGAGATAGCCATTAAACAAGAATTGCCTCTTTTCATCTACAGACAAAATGCTGTCCAGAAAAAGGACACACTTGCTGAATATTCGACTGATTATATCTGCCAAGACATAGTGGTCAGCCCTTAAAAATTCTGCATTGCTAGGTCTGTCAGATGATCCTGGGCCAGAAGGCTGAAGACTGATGCTTCAATGTTTTGAAGTAAGGGACTATGCCAGGTGATCAGTGGTCTATATTAATTGGCTAAGTTTTGGAAGCTATGCTTTGTACTTCCGATATCTTCAGTCAATTCAGTCATTCTGGATTTCTGATGAGGTTGAAGATTTATAGTCTCATAGCAAACCCAGGCTATTTATTTTGAGAGAACAGATTTGAGAGGATGGTTTTCAGCTGACATTCATTCTAAAGCCAAGACACAAGCCAGGTTCAGAAGTATAGTCTTTTAAGTTAAGATAGATGACAATAGTCTTTTTATTGACAATATATTGGAGTGAGTATTATGTCTATCTTTTACCTTACTGTTACAAATTGGTATAGTTGTGCTCTAATTATATTTTTGAGAGAAAGTTTTTATTATTATTATTACAAGAAGGGTGCTATGTAGCTAGATATTTTACAATAAAGTTGGTAATGTGGGAGGAGTTGAGAGGAGAGAAGAAAGGAAGGAGAAGGAGGAGGAGGAGCTAAGGGCAGAGATGATGGAGCCATGGAGAACCACACACATATCAAGAGCAGTCCTGGGTAACAACTTACATCATAAAGTTAGATATTGTGTGAGGAGCTTCTTATTTGAGCATTACCAAACATGTAAAGCCTTTGGATAATCTTTAAGCATTAGAGTCTCGTTTCTATAGGGTACCTTGTGGATTGTGGGATGGTCTGGGTTTAGCCCAGCCTTGTGGAGACAACTTGGTAGATTGGCACAATTAGAGGTATATCCCACTATATCTAACCTTACGATATAAGTTGTTACCCAGGACTGCTCTCGATGTGTGTGTGGTTCTCCATGGCTCCTACATCTCTACATCTCTACCCCTTAGCTCCTCCTCCTCCTTCTCCTTCCTTTCTTCACTCCTCTCAACTCCTCCCACATTACCAAGTTTATTGTAAAATCTCCGGTTACAGGAATCATTAAGTTGTACAAATATTTGAAGATACACAGAGGCTCTAGCATGTTGCCCACCCACAATGGGAACCACTAATGATGAGCAAGTATAGACTGAGGATGTAGAAAAGAAAGAGTAATGAAATGGTTTGATCACAATGGAGAGAGGCAGCACTTAAGACCTGAGGGTGGAGAGGAACATCCTGATGTAAGTATCCTTCAATGCCGTCAGAGGCTATGGTGAAGTCCCAGCTATACTGCCACTTAGGGCCATGTATGATTCTATGACCATGCAGCAGCAAGGGTCTTTGTTAATATCTGTCACTCATATTACCATCAAAGGCCATTGAAGGTTCTCTCTACCCTTCACTAGCTGTAATGATCACAAGAGCTAGCCCTTCAACTTGCCTGTTGCAGCACCCAGGAAAACAAGCCCTGCACCTTGTTTTGTCAGCACAGTAGAGCTTGCTTTGATGGCAGGGATAAAGGTGAGTTGGCCTTAAGGGGATGAATGCAGGGCAGCTTAGCCAACACCCATTATGTTCCCCCAAATTGCATCTAGTCACCTGTAGCAGGTGTGAGAGATGGCCTAGGGTCATGAGAGAGAGCTGTTCCTACAACTCACTGGGTGTAACACTTGCAAGAACAGGCCCTGCACCTTGTGTGGTCAGCACAGTAGAGAAGTCCCTGGTAATGAAGGTACAGGTATACTTGCCCTGAGGGTAGGAGAGTGGGAGAGTTGACCCTGTCACTTGCCAGTTGCAGGATTGTATGAGCTAGTCACAGGAGTGCCAGAGAGCTTTCCTTGGTGGTAAGGTTGAGGGGAATAGCTGATGGTCTAACCAACCCAGCTACCATGGAAACCCACATCCATAGCTTTGAGCTGGCCAACTGTAACATCTACCAATCTATGAACTGCTGGAGCTATAAAGCGACAGGTTTTGCAGATCCAAAGCTTCAGGGTCTCCATGACCAAAGGCAACAATGGGATATCCAAGGCTAGTCCTGATAAGGATCCAATATTGACAATGTAGCAGAAGCCAGAGCCCTCAAAAGGTCATAGTATGTGAAGGTACCATGAAGTCCTGAGAAGATTGTATATTCTTCTGTTTTAGAGTAAAATGTTCTGGAGATATTTTTAAATCCATTTGATTCATTCCTTCTTTTAGTTCCACTGTGTCTGTTTAGTTTGTTTTCGTGGTCTGTCCATTGGTGAGAGTGGGATATTGAAATATCCTATTATTATTGTGTGAGGTTCAATGTGCACTTTGAGTTTTGGTAACATTTGGTTTAAAAATATGAGTGCCCTTGCATTTGGGGCATAGCTGTTCAGAATTGAGAGTTCATCTTGGTGGATTTTTCCATTGATGAATATGTAGTGTCTTTCCCATATTTTTTGATAACTTTTGATTGAAAGTCTAATTTATTGGAATTAGAATGGCTACTCCAGCTTGTTTCTTGGGACCATTTGCTTGGAAAATTTTTTTCCAGCCTGTTACTTTGAGATAGCATCTGTCTTCATCAGTGAGGTGCATATCCCGTATGCAGTAAAATGCTGTATCCTGTTTACATATCCAGTCTGTTAGCCTTTTTATTGGTGAATTGAATCTATTGATGTTGAGAGATTTTAGAAACCAAAGATTGTTGCTTCCTGCTATTTTTGTTGTTAGAGGTGGAATTATGTTTGTTGTTTCTCTTTTTTTGGGCTTGTGGAAAGATTAATTTCTTGCTTTTTCCTGGTTGTAGTTTCCTTCCTTGTGTTGGGCTTTTCCTTCTATTATTGTCTGTAGGGCTGGATTAGTGGAAAAATACTGTTTAAATTTGGTTTTGTCTTGGAATTCCTTGGATTCTCCATCTATGGTAATTGAAACTTTTGCTGGATATAGTAGCCTGGAGTGGCATTTGTGTTCTCTTAGGGTATGTATGACATTTGCCCAAGATCATCTGGCTTTTAGAGTTTCTATTGAGTCTGGTGTAATTCTGATAGGTCTGCTTTTATATGTTATTTGATCTTTTTCCCTTACAGCTTCCAATATTCTTACTTGATTCTATGCATTTGGTGTTTTAATTATTACGTAACAGGGAAGAATTTCTTTTCTTGTCCTATCTGTCTGGTGTTCTATAGGCTTCTTGTTTGTTTATGGGCATCTCTTTCTTTAGATTAGGGAAGGTTTTTTTCCCATAATTTTGCTGAAGATGTTTTCTGGCCCTTTGTGTTGGGAATCTTCACTCTCTTCTATATCTATTATTCTTAGGTTCCATCTTTTCATTATATCCTGGATTTCTTGAATGTTTCGAGTAAGAGCTGTTTTCTTTTTGTATTTTCCTTGACTGTTGTATCAATGTCTTCTATGTTATCTTCTACATCTGAGATTCTCTCTTCTATCTCTTGTATTCTGTTGGTGATCCTTGCATCTGTGACTCCTGCTCTCTTTCCTAGGTTTTCCATCTCCAGGATTGTCTCCCTTTGTGTTTTCTTTAATGTTTCTATTTCCATTTTTAGATCCTGGAGGTTTTTTTTCAATTCCTTCACATGTTTGATTGTGTTACACCAGGTATTTGGGCTAGGTTTTGGGTCTTATCTGTGATCCTGAATGTGGAGATTGAGCTGTAACTAGGATGTAGGCTAAGTTGGTGAGGATCCAGAGCAGAGGGTTTGTTCCTGACACAGGTAAAAACCTGGAGGAGCAAATTCCTTAAAATCTTATTTTCCAAGCCATCAATCACCTTTTTATGATAAAAAATATTAAAAAATCAGAATAATAAGATATTTCTTATACACAGTAATATCCTTAATACCCAGCATTTATCAACTATTTTAAATTCAGAAATGAGAAATATAAACTTGCTTTCCTTGATATACTTTTAGTATAAAAGTGAGATATAAAGTTGGAAAGGACATAAATATCTATCCTAGTTAGGGTTACTATTGCTGTGATGAAACATCATGACCAAAAAAGCAAGTTAGAGACAGAAGAGTTTATTAGGTTTCTACTTCCACATCATGATTCATCACTGAAGAAAGTCAGGGCAGGAAATAAAATAGAGCAGAAACTAGTGCAGAGGCCATGGAGGGGTGCTGCTTACTAGCTTGCTCCTCATAGTTTGCTCAGCCTGCTTTCTTATAGAATTCAGAACCAGGGTGGCCAGTTCTGCAATGGCCAGTTCAGTTGTGGCCAGGGTGGTCACATCTGCAATGGGCTGCACCCTCTCACATCAGTAACTAATTTAGAAAATGTCCAACAGCTAAATTGTATGGAGGCATTTGTTCAATGTAGGTCCCCTCCTTTCACACGATCCTAGCTCGTGTTATGTTGAAATAAACAATCTTGAAAAGTATTATATGTGAGAGATGACCATGTCCATGGAGAACTAACAGAATAAATTGCAAGACTTTGAATCTGTAACATTTAGCAAGGATTCCAAACACAAATTAACTTACAATACAAAGAAATTATCTTAACAGTAACAGCCACCAACATTTCACTTAAATAGTACATATCATTTGTGATACTGAACAAGCACAAATAACCAAGAGATTAGATCAGCAGAAATTACAGAAAAAAATATGGGCTTCCCTAAATAGAAACACTTTAATAAACATATAAGGGATAACAGCCTTCCCACAGTTCTCTACAGCTAAAAATCACAATCAACTAGAAAAGTAATCATTGAAGATGCACAAGCTGAAAGGACACCTTGCATGCATAAGTTGGGAGAACTCAAATCATCAAAATAACTGTACTACTGAAAGTGATGTAAGAGTTGGTACAATTTCCATGACATTCTATCCAGAACTAGCAGAAGAACCCAAGATATGTTTGGAACAGTGAAACCTCATTACTTGTCAGAGGCATTGTACCTCTTGACTTCAAAATATACCATGAAGGAGTAGTTTATTACAACAGCACGGCATTTACAAGACACAGCCTCATAGACAAGCAGAACAATAGAGACTGTGATAAACTCATACATCTACAGAGAACTGATTTTCAATAAAAGTGCTAAGGATACACTCAGAGATACACTCAGAATGGACAGTGGTTTTTTTGGAAATACTGTTGGAGAAATAGGATAACCTACAAAAAAAAATTATCAATAACAACAAAGAGGCCATCTTTAGAAAAGAAGAAAGTATTCAAAAATTCCATATCTGACAGTTCGATATTTGAAGATATATAAGGAACTTAAGAACTCAAGAAAAACAAATTACTTGATTTTATGGGTAATAAACCTAAATTCTATGAAGGGAAGCATGAAAAGTGGCTAATATAAAAAAAAAAAACTTAACATCAGTAATCATCAGGGAAATACAAGTAAAAACTACCAGAAGATACCAGCTTACCTCAGAAGAATAGTCACTATCAAAGAAACCAAAGAAAAGAATTGTATGTATGTGAAAAAGAAAACCTTTGCATCCTGTAGGTGAAATGTAAATCAGTATGGTCATTATGGAAGACAGTAGGAAGGCTTCTAACAAGGAAAAACCAGAAGTGCTATATAATCAGGCTGTCCCCTAAGAGTGTGTGTGTGTGTGTGTGATATGATATGATATACACACAGAAATATGGAAAAGAAATAAATATATTGAATGTGTTTGAGGAGACATTGGTATTCTCATGTTCTCTGTGGCACTATTCACAATAAATGAGAAATGAAATAATGTCTATCTATAACTGATGAATAGATTAAGAAATTGTAATGCACACACCTGTGTGAATATTATTTAGCCATAAAAAGGAAGTTCTGGCATTTTCAACCACATGGGTAGATCTAGGTATTCATCAATGTTAAGTAAAATAATCTGTGAACATAAGACAGGTCCAATGTAATCTTGTCTAGATAAGGAACCTAAAAAAATCATGTCATAGAGTTGAGAGTAGAATGGTAGTTATTAGAGGCTGGGTTAGTAGAGGGTAGGAGGGATAAGTAGAGGTTGATCAACAAGACTAATTTATAGATAGAGAGAGACTTCTTTGTGCTAAAGCACAGAAGGGTAATTATCAATAATGATAATGAGCTGCATTTTTTAAAACTTAGAGGAAGAGATTTCAAAATTTTATACATAAAGAGATGAAAAGTGACTTATGAACAGATATGTTTAATCTGTTATCAAAATACCTGGTACTCCAGAAATATCTATACATTTTATGTATCAGTTTAAATAATTCTAGTTTTAATTTCACAACTTAAAGGCATTAATACTGATAAAACCTCAAATTCAGTAAATTCAAATGAATTTACTGCTTCCTAGAATAAGATTATATATTAAAACAAATATTTCTCTCAGCTTATTTCTAAAACGATAACTCATGATTTAATTCGAAATGATAAATCATAAAGACTATTGACATAAAAATATTACATACTTCCAATTATATCTGTCTGGTGGTGTTGGTTTATTAAGTTCTCAGTCTCAGTTGATGGTGATGTGGGCATCAGAGTTGATATTGTGTTAGACATCTGTGTTGATGATATTTCAGGCAAGTTCTCTGACCTAGAGATACCATGGCAGTTACAGAAATAAACTGAATACTGACCAAATGCTTGTCATGACAGCATATTGTAAAAGCAGGCTATCAATTAAAATTGAAGACGTTCATGTATAAATCCTTTTGAACAGTTGACCAATGTATTAGAACTTGCCTAATGGTTTTAATTTAACATAATGAGAGCAATAGTTTACAATGTATCTCCCTGGAGGCCATATCTTCTCATATCAAAATTCATCCTCTGCTCCACAAACCCTAGATACATACATGTAGATATTTAATTTACATACTCCATAGGATATAAAGTAGACATTTAAAAATTATAATGTTCAAATGAGACTTTTAATCCTCTCTGCAAAGGTTGTTCTTCCTCTATTTTTACACATATTTGTACAAGATTTCTTTAATGCTAAAACCCTTACCATGAGCAAGATAAGCCTTTCCTCTTTCTCCACAGCTGACACTCAGGAAATCTTCCTGTTCTAAACATAACCCTAATCCTGCTCCCTTCTCTTTTCTACTCCTCCTTATAGAGAGGTATCATCTGTCATCCAGATTAGTGTAGAATTCTGTTCAAAATGCTTCTTCATTCTTTTCTTCTAAGGCATCTCTTCCCCATCTCAGTGAGAGAGACTTCTGAATTATTTATACATGAGATTCTAATGCTTCTTTGATTTACATCTTCCACGGCTTGACATGGTGCAGCACAAAAATTTCACAGTATCTTTTTAAATGTAAATATGTAGCAGTAGAATAAACCACATGCTAAAGACTGTGTCTATAGTTTCTGCTGTCACTGCCTAGTATTTCACTATTTATATTTCCCTCCTATTATATATTGTTGTCCACCAGGGGAGCTGGAAAATATTTTATTCTATTAATTCTATAAAGTTAGATTGCCAATTTACCTGAGGCTTCTAATTTTAGCCCCTTTGTTTGTTTTGTGGTTTTGGCACTCAGATACTCTTTCTACCTGTTGTCCTGACTCTATGCTATCTCCTGTGAAAATCTATTCTCAATAATGAATCTTAAACTTGGACTGAAGAAACGGCTCAGCAGTTTAGAGAATTTGGTACTTGTTCAGAGGACCCAGGTTCAGTTTCTAGCACCCATATGGAGTTTTCACAACTTCCTGTAACTTGAGTTTTGACACCCTTTCTGGTCTACACATATACCAGACACACATGTAGTATACACACACACACACACACACACACACACACACACACACACACACGGGGAAAGAGAGAGAGAGAGAGAGAGAGAGAGAGAGAGAGAGAGAGAGAGAGA
>NW_021620060.1:470754-507746 GCF_004785775.1 Grammomys surdaster | reverse complement strand
AGAGAGAGAGAGAGAGAGAGAGAGAGAGAGAGAGAGAGAGAGAGAGAAGCAAAACACACAAAAACATAAAATAAAAATAAACAAATATATTCTTTAAAAAAAAATCTCACACTCAATTCACTGCTTAAAAAATGGCTGTCAACAGTCTACTTTTATAACCATCTGATGTCAGAAAATGTGCAGCACATGGAAAAGAGTTTTCCTTGAGTATTCTCTTCATTATGGATTTTTCCAGATCCCTTAGAATTAAAAAAAAAAACCCATAATATCCCCAACTAGCATTAACTAGATTTTGTACTTAACGTCTGTGTCACTTCCCGTTATCTTATATCTTACCTTTTCTTTTGGAAATAAATATAGAAAACAGCACTGATGATGAATGGAACAAATAAAAAGATGGATGCAGTTGCAGTTATCTTCCAGCTTAAACAAGGATTTGTGGTACCTGAAAAACACAAACCAGAACATATTATTTCTCTGGTTACACTGAGCTGCTATCTTGGAGCCTTAAATTTCTAAATCTTTCTTGTCTTGCTACAGCTCAATTGACATTCAGATTTACTCCATAAGAGGCTTTGTCATTATCGTGAAATAAAAAATAAGATCCTAAATGGCAGTTGCTACTTGCCTTTATAATTAGGAACGTGCATGCTTTTCAGTGAGGCACTATGGCTTTTCCTTTGACTGCACCAATGTGGTTTTATCTAGCTTTTACTATTCATTTTCAGTAAGACACTACAGAGCCATTTTAGATAGGTAGAAGAGATTGAACATAAAGAATTTAACACAGAAATATGAACTCTTTTCTGAAGGTAATTCTAACAAATACATATGGGATTTCACCAGAATGAGAAATTCACATCCCTAATATTTAACATGAAAATAAGCAAGGCATAACATTTTTCTGAACTGATAGATTGCTTATTATTGACATTTGCATTTTAGTAAATAATTAAAATCAACCATAATAAAATAGAGAATAGATTTATAGAAGATACTTATGGCATTTAATTCATGTAATCCAGTTTTATGAGTTAGGAGAATTGGCCAGCAAAAGGATCTGGCCAACTTTAGTTTCAATAAACAAACATAATACAAATACCTATCTCTAATATTTCCTGAGCATCTTTAAAAACAAGATTAATATAAAATGGTTAAATTAAAAGCAGCAAAAATATTGACATGACCTTCAGTGTGAGAAAACAGACTTAGAAAACATATAACACAACATAAGAATGGGTGGCTAGAGTGAAGACAATTAGTGAAGGAAATGACAGAAGACTTTCACACTATTATTCCCAGATACAACTGAAAAGAAAAAAAACTCTCATAAAATAGGCAATGAAGCAAAGCCTTTGAAAGGACAAGCAATTTTAGTCCACCAACCTCCATGCCTGGGTGGAACAGGGACTTGGGGCTCCTCACCCCCTTCTGCTGAACTGTCATTCATGGAAAGGGGGAAACCTTGCCTGAAGTTGTGTATCCAATACCCTGGTGACACCCAGTCTCCAGTGGATATTGCCACTGATAACCTTGGTTAAAATAAGTGGGTCATGAGACCAAAAGTCATGAACCTGGAAGAGTAAGCCATGGGAATAAGAGGTGTGGGATGGAATGATGGGAGTGGAGAAACATGAGAACGGAGAGGAGAGGAATCAGAATTCATTGATATGTGTGTGAGATTTCCTAATATGTATCTTAACTAATAAAAATGAACAATTTCTAAAAACAAATTTTAAATTTAAAGCTTGCTTCTCAAAAGAAAGGAAAGTACCATCGAAGAACTTGAAGAAAATGTTTATACACTAACCCAGATAATATTAAGAAAAGAAAAAAATCATGGATATTAAGGTCAAGTAAAAAAAAAAACCTAACCTAGATTGTTTAATGTAGTTTAATGAGTTGCTTATAAAATGAAACTATTGAAAGAACTGGAGGAAATTATCCATGAAATGAGAGTACATTCAGAATTTACTGATGCTTAGTGACTCTCTTGGTTCCTGGGCTAATGTGACCAAATTAAGGGAAAGTTACACATTTATCACTAGTTTATAGAATCCAGCTGTCAGTCATCCTATCCTAATATTAGAATAGGTCTCATTAACCAAATTATATCATTGCAGTCTCTCACCACATTCTCGTTATAGTAATTTCATGAGACCTGTCATATACAGGAGTAGGAACATGACTGATAGCCAGAAGTTTACTGCAGTCTGTGTCACCAAGTGGAGGCCTGGAAACTCTTTCAGCTTGTACTGTATAAATGGAAAGAGAAATGCACAGAACTTTCTTGTCCTTCTTTTGATTTTCAATAACCTGCTTGTCTTATCAATGTGTAGTTTGTAGAAAGAAACTATTTTCCTTGATTTTATTCTAGAATTCAGAAAGCACTGTTACAGTTACCTCAAGCATAGTACAATTAGTATTAGTATTTAATCATCTAAGCCTTATTCTCCCTTGGGGAATAATTTGAATCTCTTTATTGTAGATTCTGATAGTGACACTCCTTATATGTCATTTGTTCATAATTAAAACTGAGTTTTATCTCAATGGTGGTCCCAGAGCTTGGCATATAATGTTCAATAAATATGAAGACTCCAGGTTCTTCATACCTGTGTGTTTCAAATTCTAGGATGTTTCCATGGAAAGAGCAGAGGAGGTGAACCCATGTAACACATTTCACCTACTGGCAATCCTTGCTTTGCAAAGGCTAAGGTCTTAAGAAGGGGAATATTTTACTGGAATGGTTGCCTGTTTTCCTTTCTCAAACCTGAAATACATCCCCTAAATTGAAAAAATGTCCAGAAATCAATATCAAGGTATACAAAACTCCAAAGCTCAAAGGGAAAGGTGATGATCTACAGACAGCACAGAGTTAATGAAACCCTGCGGCTTAGTGCTTTGGTGGCCACTAGCAATCCAAGGATAGTTATTTCATACAGGTATTTATAGTTCCAATAATTTGTTCATATATCAATGTAGTAAAGCACATGGGAAGATAGTTACCAGCTCTGTAGGCTATGAAATGGCATTTCTTCTTAACAATAAAAAATAGTGAATGTTGATTGTCTTACTCCAGAATTCCCCGGTACTAGGGAGTTTATTTTGTTGTAAATCAAAATACATCTTGAAAGATAACTAGAAAGAAAGTACAAATTCTCTTCCAGTTTAGAATGTAGAGTTGAGAATATGAGAGAAGACTGCATTAATACTCTTGACTGTTGAAAACTCAGAAAAATCCTTTAATTTGTAAAAGTTTTGCCATTGGTGATTTTTGTTAGGATATTCCTGATATGTTTAAATGTTATTTTATTTTTATACTAGGTTTACTATTAGTAGATTATCCACAATATAGGGTAATAATTATTGATTATCACCAATACCATGATTTACTCAAGCCTGTTAACAGAGATAGTCATTGACAAAGCTCTTAATGGGTGACTTCCACTGCTATTATCTTGATTAATCATGGAGACAATGCTCCTTATTGTGTTGGTAGTGTTAATGAGTTTGAACAAGAAACAAACTGGCAGAACAAGACTTGGGAGGCTTGAAACACAGTAAAACTAGCTTGGCGACAATGGTAATATTGGTAGAAACAAATTATCCTATTAACTGTGCATAAAAGGGGGTTAATGTATAGATAATTAGAAAAAATTAGGATAGAATGATGAGATGTTATGAGTCAGATATAAGAATGAGTCCATTACCATAACTGTATCTCCATATTGTGTTCATAAATTTACCCTAACATGAGAGATTATCAAAATAAAGCCAGATTTTAGAATACAAACAAAATTGTTATTACTCTTTTGAAGGAAGTGATAGAAAACAGTTAATAGAAACCCAGAATCTCCACCATTTAATCTAAGGCTCTGATGATTGAAAATTACAGTCTTCTACTACTGGAAATGGAGGTTCAAAGCTCATCAACTGATGAACAGAATTACAAAACCATGTAGATCAGAGAGCATGGAAATAAAGTTGTAAAACAATAAAAAGGCTGGTGTGAAAAAAGAGTTGTAAAATAATCAAAGTGGTTGTTTTGCAAGTGAATAATAAGGGATGCCTTAAGTTCAAAAGTCACCTAGTTAGCTTGAACCTGAGCTTCTCTGTGTAAATATTAAGAAGATCTGAATAAATTAGTTTAAAAAATTGAACATATCATGAGTCCATCGGCCATAGAGCTAGTAAGAGAAATCACCATCCACGTGTCAAACTCGACATTTAGAAACACATTTCACCAAGAAGGCACTAGCTAAAAAGTTCAAAGTTAAAACTGGGCAGCTGAAAACCCAGTGGAAATATCAGCAATCACACTGAACAATAAAACCTGGAGGTAAATATTGTCCAGGCAAAGAGCCATGGTGTCTACTGGATTAAGTCTCCATAGTTAACAGTCCAGGAAACAGGAATGAAACAGAAAGGCCTTGCTTTTCAAGGACTTAAACATATATTTCCTTTTTTATTTTCAGGGCTAGAGAGCAAACCCAGAGCCCTCCCCATGGGAAACAAGCATTGTCTCACTGAGCCATAGCTCCAGACCTTCCTTTTTTATTGTCAACAAGATTGAGAAAACTATTCCTAACATAAACACTCAGACACAGAAAAGTAAATATCATTTGGAAGACGATATTATAAAACTATTCGCTATAAAATTTTATGTACACAATTTCACTCATATGAAATATATATCATATTCATATCATGTATATGAATGAGTTTCTCATTCTTATATGAAATATAAGTATGATATACGTATACATGTATGTATATGTCTATGTATATATGATACATCGTAGGAGGAGCTAAGGTGGGAGGAGTAAGGAGAGGAAGAGGAGGAATTAGGAGAGGAAGAGGAAAAGGAAGAGGAGGAGCTAGAGAGAGCAGAGATGTAGGAGGATGGAGTACTACACAGGTATGGAGAGCAGTCATGGGGAGCAACTTATAATTAGGCTAGCTAATTGGGATACAACTGTCTTTGTATGGTCATCTTGTTATTAATCATTATCAAGCATATAAAGCCTTTGATTAATCTATAAGAATTAGAGTCTCATTTTCTTACTGGGCCTGCATGGATGGCGGAATGGTCTGGGCAATGCTCATCTTTGCGGAGACAGCATGGAATATTGGCAGAGCCATCTCTCACTCTGGTGTCTCGTCGGTGGCAGGGCTGGTGTTTCTGACTGGCTGTTTCTAGCTGCTGCGTGCACGTGGCCTCCGGCCGAAAAACATAGCACCTGAGCTAGGCAGAGTCGCCGCAGCTTAGATAGTCGGCTGGACCAGAGGCCAATTTTAAATAATTACTACAAATATATATATACATATACATATACATACATATATATGCATATATATGCATATACATATACATATGTATACATATGTTCCTACTTTCTTGAAGTGGGAACATGAGGATTTGATAGTTAGCATTAAAACATATGGAGTATTACATAAAATACCCTTCCTACCTATTATATGGCTATAATTGGTTTTGAACACAGAATAATAAATATTGGCAGTGATATAAACAAAACCCAAATAGACTTACATGGCTGTTAGGAACTTAAAATATTTGACCTCTGGCAGCTGTTGAAAAAATTGGACATTTTATCTATCATATAACCCACAAATGCACTTCTGGGTTCATTATTACCAGGAAGCTGAAAAATATAAATATATGTTTATATAAAACTTTGTGCACAAATGCTCAAGAGGAATTTTTCACAGCAGTCAGAAATATAAATAAGTCAAACAGTCAACTGATGAATTGGTAAATGAAGAGTGGTGCATCTGTACCAGAGAATACTTAGAGACTCATGGAAATTGAATTATTGATACATGGCACCACATGGCTAAACACTAAGAACTCAATATGTGAAAGCAAACACTCCCAAATAGCTACATACAGTAGTATTGCATTTAAAGGAAGTAACCACAGTCAATAAATCCATCAGCACAGAAAATAAATTAGTGGCTGCCAGGCAGTGGAAAAACCACTTGCTTCATTCATTGGGAATTTTTGCCACTGCAAAAGGTGTTTGGTTTCTTCAGGAAGTGGTGGATATGTTCTGTAATTAGATATCCAAGATTATTGCAAAGCAATTAGAAAACACCAACAACCTACAAATTATATGCTCTAATATGCTGACTTCTATCTTAATGAAAACAAATTGCCAAGGGGGGGAAAGACCTTGGCACATTGAGATGTTCTATGATGTTCTTACTAATGACTGTGAACTTTGTAAATATGTTAAAAGTAATTGACTTCCATACTATCAATGAATTAATTGTATAGTGTGTAAGTTTCATGAAAACAAAGTTATTAAAAACAATTGGAACTAAGTGTGGCAGTTCCTGGGGAGGGCCGGCCAACAACTGACCAATGCTGAGGTGGATGCTTGGAGCCAACCATCAGGCTGAACTCAGGGAACCTGGTAGGAGAGCTGGCAGAAGGACTGGAGGAGTGGAGGGGGATTGCAACCCCATTGTAAGAACAACATAGGTTGGCCTGACCACACAGTTCCCCCAGAGACTAGAGCACCAACCAAGGAGTGTACCTAAAGGGATCTTTGGCACTAGATACATATGTAGCAGAGGATGGCCTGCCCCGACAGCAATGAGAGGGGAGGCCTTTGGTCCTGGGGAGGTTTGGTCCAGAGTAGGGAGCAGTGGGGTGGGAGAGTGTGGATGGGTGGGAGAGTACTCTCAAACAGTCAAAAGGGAGGGGGAGGACAGATGTGGGGTGGGAGGATGGAAACCGGGAAGTGGGATATCATGGGATGGGGTGTTGTTGAAGAGGGCAATGGGGAAGTGGGATATCATTTCAGATGCAAACAAATGACTAATAAAAACTTAAAAAGAAAAGAAAAAAATCTGACTAGCCAGGTATAATGGTGCATGCCTTTAATCCAAGCATTTCAGAAGCACAGGCAAGCAGATCTCTGTGAGTTCAAGGCCAGCTTCGTATAAATAGGGATTTCCAGGACAGCTAGAACTACATAGTGAGACCCAGTCTCAACACCACCACCCCCCAAATGAAAATAAGAATATAACAACTAGTGTTCAAGATAGTGTGGGGAAAATGCTTACTCACTGCTAGCGGAGCTACAAATACTTTGGAAATTGCTTTTGAGGCTCCACAAGAAATTAATAAGAGAATTACCAAATAATCCAGCTGTACACTCCCGTGTATCCCAAGGACTTCAGATTCTACCATAGAGATTCTACCATACTTTTATGTCCATGCTTATTGCTGCTATAGTCACAGCTAAGATGTTCATCAACAGATGAATGACTAACAAAAATATGGTATATAATATGTAATGTGATATTATTCAGTTGCAGATCAAATATAAAATCATGGAATTTGTAGAATTCATGAAAAGCATGAACATTAAGCAAGGTAAAAACAAACTCAGAATGACCAAACCCTTATGTTCTGCCTCATTTCTGCCTCATATGTGGAATCTAGACTCCGTGTGTGTGTGTGTGTGTGTGTGTGTGTGTGTGTGTGTGTGCCTAATTGTGGTTAAAGTCTTTAAAAAATCTGGAAAAGAGAATGAGGGAGTAATCTTATTAGGTGATGAGGTGGGATCACGGTGTGGGGACACAGACCTGTGAGTCCTGGAAGAGGATAAATCAAAAGTGAGGTGGCTGGCTATAAGGTAGGTCGCACCTGGGAAAGGCATGGGGAAAATGGGAGGAAAGAAAACCACAGAAATTCACTTTGTTTTAAAATGTCATAATACAATATACTCATTTAGACAAGAAGAGTATTCCTTGTAGACCTCAGCCTAGCATAGTCGTCATCAGAGAGGTTTCATCCAGCAACTGTTAGAAGCTGATGCAGAGACCTACAGGGAAACACTGAACAAAGCTCTGGGAATCTCATGGAATAAAGAAGGGAGGCTGGTAGGAGTCAAAGGAGTCAAGAACATCAGAAGAACATGTCCCACAGAATCAACTACCCAGGGCTTATAGAAGCTCACAATCTGGGGCCTGCATGAGTCTGTACTAGGTCCTCTGCATACATGCTATGGTTGTGTAGCTTAGGGTTGTTGTGGGACTCAGGGCTACCTCTGACTCTTTTGCCTGTTTTTGGAACCCTTTTCTTCCTACCGGGTTGATATGAACCAGCCTTGATATGAGCGTCTGTGCCTGGTCTTATTGTACTCTCGTACGCTGTGTTTGGTTGCTATCCCTGGGAAGCCTGCTCTTTTCTAAAGAAACATGGAGGAGGAGTAGAATTGAAGGAGAGAGAATAAGAGGAAAGATGGGAGGGGAAACTGTGGTTGAGATGTAATATACGAGAGACAAAATAAATAAATTAGTTAATTAATTAAAAACATAAAATTTTAAAGTCAGGAAAAGTGAATGGCTGTCACCAAATTGATGAAAAGAACAAAACTACCTAAGATTAATTGAAATGTTATGAAAAAGGTTTTTTCTTAAACAGTATATGACAGAAAAATAAAAATGGCTATCATTGACTCAAAGAAAAATCAAAAACAAAACTATGAATGAAAAACAAACAAACAAACAACAAACACAGTAAGGCAAATAGTGTGTATATTTAATGAATCCTGTTGCAGCATGCAGGGTTAAGGTGGAGAGTGTCCACAATCTTTGATTTATTTTTTTAAATAGCATCTCCCTCTACAGCACCAGTTATTTTGGTACTCACTATATAGACCTGCTACCTCTGAACCCAAAGAGATCCTTGAGCTTCTACCTCCCAAGTGAAGGGATTAAAGTGTGTGCTACAGTGCCTGTCTTTATTGATTCCTTAATCATATGTGTACTTCATACTGATTTACTTCTTCAAAAATAGCTGACTTGTATGAATACTTTTCATAATAGGTTTTTTAAAGATAAATATTTCCTCTTTCTTTCATGTGTGTATATGTATGTGTAGGTCTGTGCATGTGTAAGTATGTGCTTGCTTGAGTATGGGTATATGTGTGTACATGTACATACTATGGAAGCCAGAGAGAAACCAGAAAAGCTATCCCAACTTATGGTTTTGTTAACATTATTTTATTTATCTTAGAGAATTTAACTGAGAGCAGAGGATTACTGATTATTCTAGACTTTTTGGCCAGTGAGTGAGTCCTCAGGATTTACTTCTGCTTGCCTATTCAGTGATGGAATTAAAAGCACACATCCACAACAGGCTTTTTATGTGGGCATCAAACTTGGGCTCTGTACTTTCATGATAAACATTTTACAAGACTAAGTTGTTTCCCCAGCATCAGCTGTCCCCTTTAACTTCATTGTCGCTTTTACTTACTTGTTTGATTGACTGGCAGAGGGACTATCTTCTCTTCGTATCTCACGGGGTGAGTCATGGACACAACCAGGTCCCGGAGACCTAGGGACCTCGCAGTTTTCAAAGAGATGTTGTAGATTTTAGTGACAGTCACTGTGGCATTGGCGTTCTGAGAAAAGTACTCTTGTGGTGGGTGCACTGCCACTTGTGAAGGGTAAATGGAGATCCTGGGAGCAGGCTTTCCCACAGCTGAACAATGGAGATTATGAAGATCTTCAGAGCCAGGGGCAGACTGCAGTTCAGTTACTAGCTCAGATACAGCTGAGGCAAACAGAGGGAAACAAAATTACTACTACAAAAGCAAGTCATCCTAAATCCTCTGCTGTGAGAGCATGGCATGTCCCCCAATTTCTATATGACACACAAATGCTGAAAACTCATCCCTATCTGATACCTCCTGACTGATGTAACAAAACCTCCAATATCGTTTCCTCTGCCCACTGACTGATGTTTCAACTTCCATACATCTATAAATTTTATTACACGCATCCTCAGCACTTTACATAATAGCCTAATACGGAACTCATGTTACTAGTACTGTGACTTTGCTTATTTGAAGAGTGGGGAATAATAATTCCCTTAGCTTTCACCTTCCACTCTTCTTCTCTGGGTTCTCTATCTTTTCTCACATCTTCTTCTCCATTTAGTGACAACATTCTGATACCCTTCTGGGATTTCTCCACTAAATGCACTGCAGCATAGTTTACAGAAATGACGTGAGGTAGGAGATGGTGCTGTCTGAGTGCACCATGTCCATTGGTCTCTGTTATTTTTCTTCTGTCTAAATAAGTTGGATTAATCATCATCAGCTTTTTATTGTATAACTTTCTTTTTCTGGACAACGTCCTTGAGAACTATAACTCCATGATGTATAATAATGGGACCCTTGAGGAAAAGGTTATATACTTAAAATGGTAAGGCAGGTTTGTACTCCATGGCTGCCTTGTGGAAAAGTGTTAAACAGACACTTGTAGCAGGCTTCATCTTCAAATGTCACTCCTTGGATAGTCATGAAGGAGACACTGGGTTCCAGGAACTTGCACTGCAGCCTGTTTACATATGGTGAGAGAATCTTTTCTCCATATTTATGGCTGTAAGTGCCAATATTATGAGGCAAAGAGCCTTGGATTTTCTGCCAGGTAACTTGCAAAACATTTGCCAGATTTGTCAAGTTGCAGAAGAGGGTCACGTTTCTTCCCAGGACAGCTGTTTCATAATTCTTATGCTTTATTCTCTGTGAAGACTCTGAAAAAATGAGGTTCAGCGTTAAGGAAAATATAGATGCGTACTACCCCAGAGGACATAACAACATTTCTCTTTGCCCTTATGGTCACCATTTTATTTGCCTCTTCTACACAATAGGAAATGACACACTCTAGGCTGAGGATGTGACTACAAGCAAGTTTGTATCAAATTGTTTTCCAAAACTGCATGGAAACTAAGCTTCACAAAATCACAAGGAGCCTCTTAAATACATGAGGCACATTTGTTAGAGAAACTCTCTGTTCATCAGGATGTTCTGGGCTCATGTTTTACATGAGCTGATCTGTAGGACTGAGGTCTTCTAGCATGATTTTACTTTCCTGGAACTCAGCATTTTCATCTCCATAACAGCCTTAACTAACACAGGGTTGAATCAAATAAGAACACAAGGTCATCTGACAGTTAAAACCACTTCAAATAGTTTAGTTTTCATAAGTAGTTTGTTCCTTGCCTTTAGGGAAAGGTTATTTACACGAGAAAACCCAAATTAGCAATATAAATAAATAAATAAATAAATAAATAAATAAATAAATAAATAAATGGAGGAGGAGGGAAGGAAGGAAGGAGAAAGAAAGAGAGAGAGAAAGAGAGAGAGAGAGGAAGGAAGGAAGGAAGGAAGGAAGGAAGGAAGGATAAAAGGAAGAAAGAAAGAATCAAGCTGTTCACCACTGATTCTGTAACAGTTTCTACACAGCATAGCCCCTTATCAGCATTTGTTCCCAGGTTCCCTTTCTCTTTATAGTCAGAACTATACAATGAGAGAGATCTTTCTCATTATGCATTTTATTTACTAACTCATTCTTTACTGGTGCTAGGGGTTGCCTTTGTGCTAATAAAAAGCTTTATCATTAAACCTCAGCCCCTTCTTTTCTTTTCTTTTTTAATTGGTTATTTTATTTATTTACATTTCAAATGTTATCCCCCTTTCCAGTTTCCCCTTCATAAGCCCTTCCCCCACTCTCCTTCTCCCTGCTTCTATGGGGGTGCTTCCCCACCCACTCCTGCCTCACAGCCCTAGCATTCTTGTATGATGGGACATTGATCTTGTACAGGACCAAGGGCCTCCCCTTCGAATGATGCCAGATAAGGTCATCCTCAGCTAGATATGCAGCTGGAGCCATGAGTCATTCCATTGTACTCTTTGGTTGGTAGTTTAGTCCCTGGGAGCTCTGGGGGTCTGGTTGGTTGATATTGTTCTTCCTATGGGGTTGCAATCCCCTTCAGCTCCTTCAGTCTTTCCCCTATCTCATCTATTAGGGTCCCCATGCTTGATCTAATGGTTGGCTGTGAGCATCTGCATCTATATTGGTCAGGCTCTGGTAGAGCCTTTCAGGGGACAGCTTTACCAGGCTCCTTTTACCAAGAGCTTCTTGACTTCAGCAACAGTATGTTAACCCCTCTTTTGAGTTAACCATGTTGTTTTGATTCCTCTCCTCAAATATCTTCTTTAAAGATTATAGTCTAGGTTTTTAATTATGCTTGTAGTGGGGATATGTGCCCTTGAGTATCAAAAGAAGATAAGGGGGCTTTAGATCCCCTGGAGCTTGATAGGTAGGTACTTATGAGCCTGGTGATGTGGGTGCTTCCAATAGAACTGGGGTCCTCCAAGAAAGTATTGTTTGCTCTTCACTCTTAACCACTGAGCAATCTCTGTAGACCACTAAACCCAATTCGTAAAGGTTCATCATAGATGTATATAATCACCTAAATATGAAAAAAAACTGATAGTTTAAATGCCATTTTTTAGTCACTCAGTATGAGCAGAAAATAATAGGATGATATTACATAAATTCTTAAATTAGGTCAGCTTACAATGATAGACAAATACATAAAACAGATTATATAACAAAAACATCTTAATGAACATGAAGAGTCTTGAGACAAGTCAGTCTCAAATTTAAACAGGTATGCTACTCAACTGTGAACACAGCCACAGTTCCAAGAAACAGACAGATGTTGTAAAGAGATCTGTTGTGTCTAGCAGGACTGCTACCTTTACACTTATATAGAACAGACATATTTACAGGAAACTATCTAGTTTCAGCAAGGTGTGGACACCTCTGGAGCTATGTGTCCACTGTCATTCACACCCTTTCCCCCATTTTCTATTGTCATTGTTTCAAATATGTTCACACTACACGATTTGCTAGCTGTGAGTTTATGTACATCTATGATTAACACACAGAACCAAGCACACATCCCTCTTAACTACTTGTGAAATAGTAAATGGCCTGCAAGGTAGTATTTATTTACCATTGATTTCCAGATAAATATCTGCAAAAGAAAATAGAATTACCTGATTCTTGTGCACAGAGAGGGAGCATTAAGAGATGGAGAATGCAATGGAGGAAAAAGTCCATTGCATTTGTTGGTGGGAAGTCTTCACTAACAGTCACAATACCTTGTTTCCTAGCTGAACTTCCAAGGGAGACTGTAATATTCTCCTATTTCCCCCACACACACCAAAGCAAGGTTATTCATTAACCCATGCGCTATCAGCACCTGTTTGAGTTCTTTTGATTTTTCAAAAGATTTATCTATTTATTTTATGTATGTGACCATATATAAAATGACACACCAGAGATGGCATAGGATCCAATTATACAAAGTTGTGAGGCACCATGCAGTTGCTGGGAATTGAACTCATGACCTTTGGAAGAATAGCTAGTGCTCTTAACCACTGAGCTATCTCTCCAGCCCCTGCTTTTGAACTTTTATCCTTTTTTTTGTATTGGATATTTTATTTACATTTCAGATGTGATCTCCTTTCCCCCCTTTCCCCCACCTTATCAAGGAACCCCCATAGAATCCCCCTCCTCTTGGTTCTATGAGGATGTGCTCGACCCACCCACCCACTCCCACCTCCCCACCACGAATTCCCCCATACTGGGGCATCAGTGGACCAAGGACTTCCTGTTCCACCTATGTCTGACACTGTCATCCTCCCCTACATATAGAGCTGGAGCCATGGGTCTCCCCCTATGTGCTCACAGGCTGGTGGTTTAGGCCCTGGGAGCTCTGGTTGGTTGGTATTGTGGCTTTCCCCATGGGACCACAAACTCTTTCAGCTCCTTCACTCTTCTCTCTTACTCCTCCATTGGGAACCCCATGATCAGTTCAATCGTTAGCTGTGAGCATCTGCCTCTGTATTTGTCAGGCTCTGGCAAACCTCTAAGGAGACAGCTATATCAGACTCCTGTCAGCATGCACTTCCTGACATCTACATCAGCGTCTACCTTTGGTGACTGCACATAGGATGGATATCCAGGTGGAATAGTCTCCAGACAACCCCTCCTTCAGATTCTGTTCCACTCTTTGGCTCCATATTTGCTCCCAGGAGTATTTTGCTACTCCTTCTAAGAAGGACCAAAGCACCCACAATTGGTCTTCCTTCTTTGTGAGCTTCATGTGGTCTGTGAGTTGTATCTTGGGTATTGTGAGCTTTTGGACTAATATCCAGTTATCAGTGAGTGTATACCATGTGTGTTTTCTTGTGATTGGGTTACCTTACTCAGGATGATATTTTCTAGTTCCATCCATTTGCCTAAGAATTTCATGAATTCATTGTTTTTTAATAGCTGAATAATACTCCATTGTGTAAATGTACCACATTTTCTGTATCCATCCCTCTGTTGAAGGACATCTGGGTTCTTTCCAGCTTCTGGCTATTATAAATAAGGCTTCTATGAACATAGTGGAGCTTGTGTCCTTGTTATATGTTGGAGCATCTTCTGAGTATGTGCCCAGGAGTGGTATAGCTGGGTCCTCAGGTAATGCTATGTCCAATTTTCTGAAGAACCTCCAGACTGATTTCCAGAGGGGTTGTACCATCTTGCAACCTCACCAACAATGGAGGAGTGCTCCTCTTTCTCCGCATCCTTGCCAGCATCTGCTATTACCTGAGTTTTTGATTTTAGCCATTCTGACTGGTGTGAGGTGGAATCTCAGGGTTGTTTTGATTTGCATTTCCCTGATGACTAAGGATATTGAACATTTCTTTAGGTACTTCTCAGCCGTTCGAGTTTCCTCAGTTGAGAATTCTTTGTTTAGCTCTCTACTCCATTTTTAATAGGGTTATTTGGTTGTCTGGAGTCTAATTTCTTGAGTTCTTTGTATATATTGCATATTAGCCCTCTGTTGGATGTGGGATTGGTAAAGATCTTTTCCCAATCTGTTGGTTGCTGTTTTGTCCTATTGACAGTGTCCTTTGCCTTACAGAAGCTTTGCGATTTTATGAGGTCCCATTTGTCAATTCTTGATCTTAGAGCATAAGCCATTGGTGTTCTATTCAGGAACTTTTCCCCTGTGCCCAGGTATTGGAGAGTCTTCTCCACCCTCTCTTCTATTAGTTTCAGTGTATCTGGTTTTATGTGGAGGTCCTTTATCCACTTAGACTGGAGCTTTGTACAAGGAGATAAGAATGGATTGATTTGTATTCTTCTACATGCTGACCTCCAGTTGAACCAGCACATTTTTAGAAAATGCTGTCTTTTTTTTCCACTGGACAGTTTTAGCTACTTTGTCAAAGATCAAGTGACCATAGGTGTGTGGGTTCATTTCTGGGTCTTCAATTCTATTCCATTGATCTTCCTGATTGTCTCTGTACCAATATCATGCAGTTTTTATCACTATTGCTCTGTACTACAGCTTGAGATCAGGTATGGTTTTTCTCCTAGAAGTTCTTTTATTGTTGAAAATAGTTCTCACTAACCTGTGGTTTTGTTATTCCAAATTCATTTGCAAATTGCTCTTTCTATCTCTGTAAAGAATTGAGTTGGAATTTTGATGGGGATTGCATTGAATCTGTAGATTGTTTTTGTCAAGGTGACCATTTTTTCCTATATTAATCCTACCAATCCATGAGCATGGGAGATCTTTCCATCTTGTGAGACCTTCTTGAATTTCTTTTTTCAGAGACCTGACGTCCTTGTCATACAGATCTTTCACTTGCTTGGTTAGATTCACACCAAGGTATTTTACATTGTTTGTGACTATTGTGAAGGATGTCATTTCCCTAATTTCTTTCTCAGCCTGTTTATCCTTTTAGTAGAGGAAGGCTACTGATTTGTTTGAGTTGATTTTATATCCAGCCACTTTGCTGAAGTTGTTTATCAGGTTTAGGAGTTCTCTGGTGAAAGCTTTAGGGTCACTTAAGTATACTGCCATATCATTTGCAAATAATGAAATTTTGACTTGTTCCTTTTCTATTTGTATCCCTTTGACTTCCTTTTGTTGTCTAATTACTCTGGCTAGGACTTCCAGTACTATATTGAATAGGTAGGGAGAAAGTAGGCAGCCTTGTCTAGTCCCTGATTTTAGTGAATTGCTTCAAGTTTCTCTCCATTTAGTTTGATGTTTGCTACTGGCTTGCTGTATATTGCTTTTACTATGTTTAGGTATGGCCCTTGAATTCCTGATCTTTCCAAGACTTTTATCATGAAGGGATGTTGAATTTTGTCAAATACTTTCTCAGCATCTAGTGAGATGATCATGTGGTTTTTTTCTTTTAATTTGTTTATATAGTGGATTTCATTGATGGATTTCCTAATATTGAACCATCCCTGCATTCCTGAGATAAAGCCCACTTGATCACGATGGGTGATTGTTTTGATGTGTTCTTGGATTCGGTTTGCAAGGATTTTATTGAGTACTTTTCCATCAATACTCATAAGGGAGATTGGTCTGAAGTTTTCTTTCTTAGTTGGGTCTTTGTGAAGTTTAGGTATGAGTGTGATTGTAGTTTCATAGAATGAATTGGGTAGTGTTCCTTCTGTTTCTATTTTGTGGAATAGTTTGAAGAAAATTGGTATTAGGTCTTCCATGAAGGTCTGATAGAATTCTGCACTAAAATCATCTGGTCCTGGGCTTTTTTTTTGGTGGGGAGACTTTTAATGACTGCTGTTTCTTTAGGGGTTATAGAACCATATAGATGGTTTATTTGCTCCTGATTTAACCTGGGTACCCGGTATCTGTCTAGAAAATTGTCCACTTCATCCAGATTTTCTAGCTTTGTTGAGTATAGGCTTTTGTAGTAGGATCTGTTGATTTTTTGAATTTCCTCAGTTTCCGTTGTTATGTCTCCTTTTTCAGCTCTGATTTTATCAATTTGGATACTGTCTCTGTGGCCCTCTGGTTAGTCTGGTTAAGGGTTTATATATCTTGTTGATTTTCTCAAAGAACCAGCTCCTGGTTTTCTTGATACTTTATATAGTTCTTTTTGTTTCTACTTGGTTGATTTCAGCCCTGAGTTTGATTATTACCTGCTGTCTACTCCTCTTGGGTGTATTTGCTTCTTTTTGTTCTAGAGCTTTTAGGTGTGCTGTCAAGTTGTTAGTGTATTCTTAGTCCAGTTTCTTTTTGTAGGCACTTAGAGCTATGAGTTTTCCTCTTAGAACTGCTTTCATGTAGTCCCACAAATTTTGGTACGATGTGTCCTCATTTTCATTAAATTCTAAAAAGTCTTTAATTTCTTTCTTTATTTCTTCCTTGACCAAGTCATCATTGAGTAGAGCATTGTTCAGTTTCCACATGCATGTGGGCTTTCCACTGTTTTTGTCATTATTGAAGACCAGCCTTTGTCTGTGGTGATCTGATAGGATGCAAGGGATTATTTCAATTTTCTTGTATCTGTTGAAGCCTATTTTGTGACCAATTATATGGTCTATTTTAGAGAAAGTACCATGAGGTGATGAAAAAAGTTATATTCTTTTGTTTTAGAATGAAATGTTCTATAGATATCTGTTAGATCCATTTGGTTCATAACTTCTGTTAATTTCATTGTGTCTCTGTTTAGTTTCTGTTTCCATCATCTGACCATTGCTGAGAGTGGGGTATTGAAATCCCCCACTATTATTGTGGGAGGTGCAATGTGTGCTTCGAGCTTTAGTAAAGTTTCTTTTATGCATGTGGGTGCCCTTGCATTTGGAGGATAGATATTCAGAATTGAACATTCATCTTGGTAGATTTTTTCCTTTGATAGAGTATGAAGTGTCCTTCCTTATCTTTTTTTATTTCTTTTGGTTGAAAGTCGATTTTATTTAATAGTAGAATGGCTACTCCAGCTTGTTTCTTGGGACCATTTGCTTGGAAAATTGTTTTCCATTCTTTTACTCTGAGGTAGTGTCTGTTTTTGTTACTGAGGTGCGTTTCTTGTATGCAGCAAAATTCTGGGTCCTGTTCGTGTATCCAGTCTGATAGTTTGTGTCTTTTTACTGGAGAATTGAGTCCATTGATGTTAAGAGATATTAAGGAAAAATGATTGTGGCTTCCTGTTATTTTTGTTATTAAAGGTGGAATTATGTTTGTGTAGCTATCTTCTTTAGGATTTGTTGGAAGATTTCTTTCTTGCTTTTTCTAGGTTGTAGTTTCCCTCTTTGTGTTGGAGTTTTCCATCAATTGTCCTTTGAAGTGCTGGATTTGTGTGAAGATATTGTGTAAATTTGGTTTTGTCATGGAAGATCTTGGTTTCTCTGTTTATGGTAATTGAGAGTTTTGCTGGGTATAGTAGTCTGGACTGGCATTTGTGTTCTCTTAGGGTCTGTATGATATCAGTCCAGAATCTTCTGACTTTTATAGTCTCTGGTGAGAAGTCTGGTGTAATTCTTATAGGTCTGTCATTATATGTTACTTTACCTTTTTCCCTTACTGTTTTTAGTATTTTTTCTTTGTTTTTTGCATTTGATGTTTTGATTATTATGTGACAGGAGGAATTTCTTTCCTGGTCTAGTCTATTTGGAGTTCTGTATGCTTCTTGTATGTTCATGGCCATTTCTTTCTTTAGGTTAGGGAAGTTTTCCCCTATAATTTTGTTGAAGATATTTACTAGCCATTTGAGTTGGGAAATCTTCACTCTTATCTATACCTGTTATCCTTAGGTTAATTCTTCTCATTGTGTCCTGGATTTCATGGAAGTTTTGGGTTAGGAGCTTTTTCATTTTGCATTTTCTTTGACAATTGTGTCAATGTTTTCCATGGTACCTTCTGCACATGAGATTCTCTCTTCTATATCTTGTATTCTGTTGGTGATGCTTGCATCTACAACTCCTGATCTCTTTCCTAGGTTTTCTATCTCCAGGATAGTCTCCCTTTGAGATTTATTTATTGGTTCTATTTCCATTTTTAGATCCTGGATGATTTTGTTCAATTCCTTCACCTGTTTGGTTGTGTTTTCTTGCATTTCTTTAAGGGATTTTTGTGTTTCCTCTTTAAGGAATTCTACCTGCTTACCTTTGTTCTCCTGTACTTCTTTAAGGGAGTTATTTATGTCCTTCTTAAAGTCCTCTATCATCATCATGAGAAGTGATTTTAATTCTGAATCCTGTTTTTCTGGAAGTTCATCAAGTTTGGATCAGGGTGGAAGGTCTCAGTGACATGCTGTGGCTTAGCCAAATCTGGGTCACAAATCTAGCTGGGAGAAAGTGACCTCCAAGGGCAAAGGGCCACTCAAGGAGATTGTCAAAGGTACCTGGCAACACATGAATATAGACGGAGGTGTGTCCTCACCACTGCCATTGCCCTTAAGGAATGTAGAAACCTGCAACTTGTAACAGTACTTATGTGTATAGAAGAAGGGGCTGAAGCACTCCAGGTTAGTCTTGGCCTTGGCATCTTCTGGGCAACACCCATAGCTGCCAATATTCCAGATGAGCACTCCATCACTGCCTATGGATAGCTCTTCCAGCTCTCTCCACAGCTCCTGCAGCTCTGCCACTGCCAGCTCACAAGGGCACACATCATAGCCAGATATGGCTTTACGCTCTCCTCCACATGACATCCCATTGTCAGCTTAGGGCACCTGTCTTTATAGCCAGACTCTTTGAAAGGGCAGAACACAAAGGCAGTGCTGCAGCTATCCTTCAGATGGGTAGGCAGGTCCTCCTGATCCACAGTGCCTACTCCACATTGATTGGAGCAGGGAACAGGCAGGCATGGGCACCTGTACTGGTGGCTGTGGATGGAGTCATAAACTCCTTGGTACAGTAGGCATAAGGCTCAGTACACTTGGTGCTAGGGGCCAGCCCCGGCTTGGGGGGCGGGGTATCTTTTTCTTTCTTCTTCTTGTCGGTTCTTCTTGAGGGAGCTGAGGGGGAAGAGCATCAGTGGAGGTAAGACTTGGTCTTACGAGATTCTGGGGTAAGACTTTGTCATAGGAGATATTTAGGGTTGCTGTATAATAAAAGTTTACTTATCTAAGTTACAATGCTACTGTAGCTGACTTGCCTTTTGTGATACTTTGAAGCCAGAAACTGCAGTTTTTATCACTTACCACCTCATCCTAAAACCAGCAAAGGATTAAGTAAATAGCCTTTGCACTATCTCAGTAGGAACTGCTGGACTCTAACTTATGCCTGCTAGTCTGAGGTCGCAGGAAGAAAAGACACTTAGAGAAGTTATTATAGAGTTTATTACTAAATGTAAAAAGTTTACTATGAACGCTATCTAATGGGAAAAATGGAAAGGTCCTAAGTGGGCAAATGGAAAACATTCTAATAAGGGAAAAATTCTAAGGGAAAAAATTTAGGCAGAGGAAAAGGAAAGGAAAGGATGAATGAACTAACTACTACCTTTGTCTTTGTCTTCAGTACTTATACATCTTTCAGAATACATGATCACATGTTACAAAGTTCATCACAGTTCACATCAAAAACCACATCATAAATTGAAATAGAAGTTTACAACAGAGACTGTTTACATGCATATCCATTAGGAGTAATTTTGTGACTAAACATTCATCACCTATCTAGCTCCACAGGTTCACCGAAGGTGTAAAACTATAACTAAGTTATTAGTGAAGTTTTGTATAGATAAACTCAGGCAATATTTTATCTTCTGTCCTAGCATCTATAATAAATCATTAGTCACAGATTATATAATAATCAAAGGCAAGCCATTTCAGGATGATCACTTGCTAGTTATTAGCTTGTCCCATTATGGCTTGTGACAACTCGGGGCACCCAGAAGTGGCATGCTGGGCCGACAAGTCACCTCATTTGTTCTCACAGCACACACTCTTTTGGGGCCACACATCCCCATGACTCTCATAGGCCTCCCCACTGAAGTCACAGACACAAAATTCACATTGGAGGCTGTGCTTAGGGCAGTCCTGCTGCAGGTGGGCTGGCAGGTCACACCGGCTCATCTTGGCCAGGCAGCAATTCTGGCAGGGGACAATGTTGAAGCTACAAGTGTTTAAGTGGTCCTGTAGATGGCGAAATAGTCCACTCCAGCAGCAGCTCTCCTCACTGTGGATGCAGCATATAGCCAAGCCTCCAGCTCAGTGTCTGGGTAGATCTTTGCATAGTCCAGAGGAAGCTGGTCCTCAGGACATTTGAAGACTCATTCACTGAGGAATGCCTGCAGGCAGGTGTGGCAGAAGCAGTGGCCGCAGGTAGATACCTGCTCAGGCTCGGGTTTCCCACACAGTGGGAACAGCTACTGCTGCTTGGGCTTCTCCAGAAACTTGTAGTCAAAGCCGGGCATGGCAGGCTGGAGGCAGGCACAGGCGAGCGGGGCCAGGCACGCGGCAGTCCCACAGCCTGTCCCTTGCTCAGGCTGTGTTTCCCCCTATTCTATCTTTATAGAAGAAGGATATCTATCTTTATAATTCTATCTTTAATAGAAGAAAGTCAATCAATCCTTATAATTTCCACTTAAATGCTTAGTCGAAATAATCTTAAACTTTTATTTCTTTAAAACTTTATAAGTAGTTTATCTGGTTTAAAATCCTTTCGTGGTTTCTTTGACCAACTGCGAAAATGGGTTTACACTGTTAACTTGTGGAGATAATTCCCTTCAATGACTTCCTGTTGTTTGGAGCTGTCAGGAGGTATAAGGCTAGGAATGCTTCTCACACATCCACAAGGACAATGTAAAGGGGCCTCCTCTGCAGTTTCCAGTCTCTCGTTTCTCTGTTCATTCCTTCTCCTAGGCTCCCAAAAATATCGTGTGAGTCAGAACATGTCAAATGACCTAGAGTTTGATAGCATTACAAACTTTCTCCCAAAATCTTTTCTTAGAATACTGTGATGAATGTTTTGAATCTCTACTAGCCTAAATTAGAATATACTACAGGTTCTGTTCCTCAAGAGAACACTGACAAATATAAGCAAGAATGTATAAATAGTGTGTTTCTACTCGGACAAAAAGGTATCCTGGAATTCAGAAGCCCAAGAACCACACAGCTCTGAAAGAAGGCGTCCTGAGACACAGTGTCCCAGGAACCACCCGGCTCTGGGGAGAAGCCTCCTCCTCAAAGGCACTGCAGCTGCCAGGGGAGGGAATCCCCAGTTGAGCTGAAGAGTCCAGGAGCCTCAAGCCCTGCCTCATTTCTTAGCTCCTTCCCTTCTTCTCTTCATTGCTTCTTGCTTCTTCTGATGAAAGAGTCGTACCTAGCAGCAAATCTCATGGAAGAGATTTATTGGAAGGTCCAACGTATTGAGGGATGAATCCAGGATGGTTGCTCTCTGCTCCCGGAAGCAGACAGCAGGGAACTGGACAGGGATTGTATACAATTTGTTCAGGGGCCGAGCTTTTCAGGGAAGAGATTGTCAGAATGTGGATTGGTGGCATTTTAAGTCCTGAGCTTGGGTAGCTCAGAGAACAGTGGCTTTTTTCAACCCCCCTTCTCTGCATCAGGCCCATAGGTTAAGGTGGGAAATCTTTCTGACAGCAGGAGGTTTTGGCTAAGGTGCCATCTCTGTGGGGCTGCTCAGGGAGGCTGGAAGGGAGGTGCTGCCGCTTTCCAGCTGGAAAAGACAGTTCCTGTAGTGGTGTTTCACTGAAGCTGTAGGCTGAGACAGGAAAGGTGTTACTGTGGACAGACAGCTCTTGAGGGGCAGTTCCTGCTGAGGCAGGAAACATGTTGCCACTGTGGATAGTTCCTGTGACAACTGCAGAAGACTGAGGAGATATGGTGCTGCCATTTTTGACAGCTTCTACTGAAGCATCTTACAAACACTATAGGCTAGAGTGGAAAGGAGGGGCTGACAGCTGCTTTGAGGGATTTTGCAACACACTGCTTAGAGACTCCTTGTCTTGATTGCATTCTTCTGTTCCCAGAACCAAAAGCTTCAAATAATTCTGCATTCAAAATATCTATAACCTCATCCTATCCAGAATACTTCCTTTTACTTGAATGTAGAGAAAACACTATCCGTGTGTTCATAGCCAGAAACCCACTATACCACAGCTTAAATGTACATAATACGTTTACTGTATTTACATTTAATGTAAATAATAATTTACTGGAGGATACTTTTCTCAATCCCTCATTATTTTTCTAAATAAGAATAGCTTTAAAAGTTTCAATGCCTTTAATACACAGAAAATGGATGCTGTTTCTATGAGCCAATCAAGTCAGGAGTTATGAACCTCCAGCCAGTAGGCACATGGCAGGGGCGGGGCTTGGAACAAGTAACTGTCAGTGAGGTTGCAGTTGGTTTTGGACAGTTGTGGAGTGAGAGGAAGTTTCTTAGCCTCCACTTCTCACATTCTACAGGACACTCCTGTGCGCTGATGGTGAGATGGTGAGCCCTCCTGTTGATTCTCTTTCTGGAAGTTGACTGGTACTTGGTCTCTGAATCTCCTCTGTTGGAGGATCAAAGGAAACCACAGCATTTAGCTTTAGAGTTGACTCCTCCATCTAGGTTCTTGTGCCTTTCTCATTACAACCAAAGACTCTCCCTAAGATCAATTGCCTCAGGGTGAATTTCTGCCTCGACCCTCCACCATTAAACTTTTTATATCAGTTCTTGAGAAACTACTCACCACCAAATGGATAATAACTTCCTATTGGAGAGGTACCAAGTAGTCATGCCCTAAAAGAAAGTGGGGTGGAGGATTGTGAACCTGGGCTGTTCGTTATGAGTTACCAGCATTACTGAGTAGAACTCCCTCCCTGTTCATGGTCAGTGAGTAGGAAGGCCGTTTAATGGCTCAGAGTTCACTAAGCAAACATTGGGAACCCAAGTTGTATCCAACCCCAATTGTGAGGCTTGTATTTCATAGCTTGGTCAGATGAGTAGGGACCCCATCACACACTGAGACAGAGTCTCATCTCAGCTTTCCTACAAGATGGTAATGGAAAAAAAAGTTTTCAGAGACAAAGTGAATGAATGCAACTTTCCATGCTATGAGAAATGGAATCTCTCTGAGTTTTGGTTGGCTAGCCGATAAGGTGGTCAACATGCCATTTTTGATAGGGCGGACATTAATATCTCCACTCAAGAATAAAATCAAAACATTTCATTGGTGAAATATTGTCTGAAATTTTACAGGCAAATTATTATTTTTCTCAAAATGAAACTTGGACTCATAAATTTATTGAAATATATAAAGCTGATTTATTTTGAAGAAGTTTTGATGGCATTTTAAATCTGGTTGTTCTTCCTGTAGCTTTTGCATACATATCTTTAAAATATTAAAGAATAGTAATATTAGCACTTACAAGCCAACTTAAGATGAGACTTTTTGGGAAAGGCTATTTGGTATACTTTAAGCCAACATTGCAAAGTTTGTAGCTAAGTATTTACCATATCATAAACACATTAAAAAATTGTGTTGAATTTAGTTTGGGGTAACCCTAAATTTCAACAATAATCAAAACTTGAGATAATTATATAATTTTCTGTAACTGGTTTATTAGAATTAAATGTTTTAAAATGATTTGAGAAATGAGAAAAGTGTTTATGGGACTATGTGTTCCAATCTGCAGTTCAGAACTTGAGACCCCTCTGATGTATTAAATTCGGAACACAAGCAGGGAGGGTCAAAACGGAACTTGTATAGTTCCCAAGCCCCAAGACACACCACTCTAGACCAATTGCATTCACCTCTAAGGGTAATAACCAGGCATCAGGACTTTTTTTTTTCCTTTTCAGCTTTCCAAGTGATTCACATTGCTGCTGAGATGGAGTGTCTTACTCAAGAGACATAGCTGAGTGCTTTTTGCTCTATTTCCAGATCAATATCAAACTCTGTCTTGTTTTGTCTTTTTTTTTATCTTTAAGGTAGGCTCTGTCTTCAAATTTACTATGTGGCCAATGATGATCTTGAACTTTTTATTCCCCTGCCTCCATCTCCTGAGTGCTGGGATTACAGGCATGTGTCACCTTGGTTTGTTTAAGCTATGCTGAGGATTGAACCCAAGGCTTTGTGCATACAAAGCAAGACCTGAAGCCCTATCTCAAGCTCTTGATACATGAAGAATACATCAAAAAATACATTCTTTGATGAACGCACACACTAACTCTAAAATCTGGCCTCATCCTTACAGTTAGGGCTCAGTGTTCTAGTAGCCAGACTGACGTGCTCTTAGCTGGGGAAAGTTGTTCTACTGGACACAAATAGTTCCACAGAACATCAAGTTTACACATAAAATGGTCAGGTGTGATGTCACATAACTTTCATTCCAGATCTTGTGAGGCAGAGATAGGCAGATATCTATGAGTTTGAGGCTAGCTAGATCTATATAGTGAGACCCTGTCTCAAAAATTATTTAGTTAATTAATAAAACAACGAATTGAGACAGAAACAAGATACTTGTGTGAGTCCTATGATGCCATACACCCCCACTCTCACTTAACAACAAGCTCTTTATAAATGACATCACAATGTAATATACTCAGATTTGCTCTCTCTATAAGTAAAATTTTTTTAGATACCAAATAACACTATTGTCCCTGATTCTTCTGAATCTTCATCCCATAGACCTTTTCCAAAATCTCTTAAACTGCAAATCTTATATGAAATTCTCTGTATCATCATTTTACCAAGGTACACACTGGATCTACATGGTAAGTCATTACCCTAACTGCTGCAAATAGTAAAACCTGCTAACTACACATGCATTTATTATTGTGGGCATCTTTGTCACAAACCTAATCAAAATCAGTGCTTAGCTTTAAGACTGAAAACTGAGTAACAATTTTCTTTGAACAGGTAGAGTTACAGCGATTGTTAAATAGGTACATATTAAAATCACTCAGACATCTAGGTATCTCCAGACATACTAGTCAATATCAGTATAGCTCCCCAGGGGATAATAAATTCAGAGAGCCGAGTGACATGGGGTAGGAACTTAAACACGTTTGAAAACAAAAAAATGGAGTTGGAGAAAACAGGCTTTTGAACTACAAGCAGAAGCTGGACATACCTCTGTGTCCAGGCAGCCTGAGCATAGAGTTTGTGCTCATGTGGTCCAGTCACTGTAAATATTGTATACAAGTCTTATTGATGCTAGTGATACAGTAGCATGAAGAAAGCAGGATGCAGCATCCTTATAAGAGAATGAACTCATCAGTTTAAAGAAAGCATAGAAAATCCCCTGGGTGAGACTCATGTGGGTGATTTTACTGTTCTGTTTACATATTTATTTTCAAGTTGAACATTAATTTATTTTTCAAAACATTGTTTGTTGTAACCAGAAAAGTATATATACACATAAACACACACACACACATTTGAGGTCAACCTGAGCTTGAGTAGTTCTTGCCCTACCCCACAAGATAAGATTTCTCAAAGGCAATTAAAGATCTCTGATGAAAAACTGTCTTACCTTGGGAAGAGATAAGTTTTCTAGATATGGCTATTGTTCATTGTTTTAAACTCTTATCAGACTCATGGCTAATGGTGCTCCACATGGGATAAAAGAAAGTCTTGGTTGCTATTAGCATGATTTGTTAATTGTAGTCTAGTTAAAATTAACATGAAAGTCCAAAGGTTCTTTCATTTCCTCAAACAGTTGGATAACCTGTGGTAGCTTGTGGTCTCAATGGAGGGAGAAGGGTTCTGTGAAGGATTCTTTTACGTAGTTGAACAGGTTCAAAATGGGCAATGTCTGGGTAGCACTCAGGAATGAGAATGGATACAGAGCATTCCTGGCTAGTCCCTATCACCTGGGATTCTGCATTTTACATTTCATTCCAGTAGGAAGTGTCACAGAAAGAGGCATTTGTAATGTTTACAGGCGATGAGTAAGGACTTGAGATACTTAAAGAAGAAATATGTGATTTTTCTTTTCTTTTAGAAAAGCATTAGGAGACACCAAGAAGAAAAGGCCTTTTCTCTTTGATCCCCTATGAGTTTTCAGAGACACACAGAGCTTGAGGCAGACTGACTGTAATTAAACACAGGAATGGAAGACAATTTTGAGAATTTAACTGTGACCCACAATATCAAACTGAGTAATGCATGGCTGGAGCTTCTCAAAAGTGTGTTTCTGAGCACTCCCGAGGACCTCCCTGAAATCATCCTGATACTATCTTTAATCTGTACGATTGGAGGTAAGCTAACACCCATCCCTCCTCAGTCTAGTCTATAAATGCATCTTGTAAGTGATATATAGAATTAAAGAAAGTGACAGTGGTAGGAAATTAGAATTTAATACCTAGTTTCATACATTTAATATAAATGAAAGAGTTAAACAGTACCTATCCCTAGGAAGAGATGTGTCATCAGTGCCCTTCACCTCTCTCAGATTACAACACTTATAGCACAATTACTACTAGGTCAGACTTAGCTTTCAGTAACTAGAGCAATCGAAGGAGATAGAAGAATCATAGTTCTGAATAGAAACTTCCAGAAATACTGCCTAAATGATAAACCTAAACTTACCTTTTATAAATGGGGAAGGAGGAGGAGGAAGAGGAAGAGGAAGGAGAGAAGGAAGAGGAGAAGGAGGAGGAGAAGGAGGAGGAGGAGGAGGAGGAGGAGGAGGAGGAGGAGGAGGAGGAGAAGGAGAAGGAGAAGGAAGAAACTAACTGGAAATGATGTTTTTCTTTACTTTCTTTGACCTCTTTAGAAATTATACTAAAAGAGTCAGAAAAAAAGTAACTGGAAGAAAATGTACTGCCTTTTCATAGAAATGGCAAACAAAACCATAGAAGTTACAAGTTAGTTATTATAGGTAGATTCTCATTCCATTGTTCCGAAGATAGGAGTTTTGTTAGAGTTAATTATCCTTTTACTGGAGAACCAACATAATTTGGTTTACAACCATGATAGTGGTTATAAAAACTATTGCAAATATGACCTAAGAACCAGTGGTTTCTAGAAGCACTTTACTAAAGTCTCTAAAGAAATGCAATCCATCATAAAAGTTATAAAGCAGGAATCCCATCAGCTAATGTTGACATTGGTTTTGTTTCTTTAAACATGAATAAAGATCTTGAACACGTGTAAACCGTAATTAGTAGTAGATACTATTATACTTCTTTGATATTTAGAAATTGCAAAACATAATAGTAAAAGTCAGTAAATATGATATTACCTTGTCTATCTGTAATGAGTATAGATTTTACATTGTCTATCAGTAACGAGTATACTTTTTGCAGCATTTTTGAACATGCATCTTAAAGACTTTCCAATCCCTCTTCCTGTGATACTATTTTTAATTGGATGCTGTTTTGAAATTCTGAGTTTTGCATCTACCCAGGTATGTATAATAAATGAATATCAACATTATATCTAAGAGTTACATAAACACAAAGAAGGCTAAAGATTTTTTGAAAAAAAAAAAACCCTGATCTCCTTCCACTCATAAGAAAAGGATGCTTGTTGTAATAATAATAATGATAATGATAATGATAATGATAATGATAATAAATAACCATGCTGAAAGAACAGAGCCCAAAGTCTGAAAGCACAAAGCTTGCTGGAAGTAAATATGGGTACAACTACTGTGGATAGATCAGAATTCAGAATCCTAGACAAGAACTTGGCCAAGAAAATAGCATGAAATTTATATCATAGGATTCTGGCAGAAAGACAATTCTGTTAATAAGATAATTCTGGTAGTGATCCAATACTGTTGCCTCAGTTTAAAAATGTTTTATACGTTTTGTATAAGACATGCTTGTCCCTAAAAGGTGCATAGGATAAGATATATAAAGAAATATAAATTGAGCCTATTCCATGAAATGGAAATGACAAATGAGATTTAGACAAGGAAGTGACATTAGGAACAGTTGGGATCATGTAGACAGAGGAGAATACTTACTATAAGGAATGTGGACTGCATTTCTCATGCATTAAAACCGTACTTGCATCCAGACATTTGGGGTAAAGCTTCTTTTGTAAGAGGACTCAATGTGAATGGTTTACCTTGTGCGGGTTCTGTGATCTTGGTTTCTGCTACTAAAGGCCTTCTCCATACAGTAATGAAAGGCACAGCCGTCTCACACTTTATACATGAAATGAGTAGCCAGTCAGGTTTAGCCCAAGGGTTGTATTTAGTCAATGATCACTTTAGGCAGTCAGTGAGAGTTGCTTTAAAATGATGGACTTTTCAGATATAGCCAGTAATGTTAAAAGAGTCTGTCTATCTGTGCAAAGACAAAAACTGAACTGTTCACTTATCTAATCCCTATTTTTAAATAAATGCAACTTTAAGTCCTTCCAAAATCTCCACCAAGGGAAGATATCTTCTTTCAAGAACTGTAGCCTAACATAGGACTCTGCAGGCTAATAAGCCAGCCTGCCACAGTTCCAGTTTCTGAGATAAAGCAAAGAACTGGACCCGAGATAAAGGACTTTCAGAAGAACAGCAATTACGGAAGTGCGAACTTTATCTTGTGCCTGTTCTCAAAACCCTGATAGCATAGGCTAAAGCCTTGGAGGCCAGCTGAAATATGCACCACAGAAGAAAGATAAACCAGATGAATGTTCCTAATAGAACCTGCTGATGTCTACTAGTATCAGGAAAGATGCCCCTCCCAACTATTTCACTACTCACGTGAACTTCTTTATCTCTGTTCCAACTAGTCTTCTCATTTTTCACAGATATTGATTAAATATGGCTTTTTCTTAGCTCCTTGGAATTCATAGGATCATTTATTCATTTGTAGATTCTTATGTGTAAGAAACCACTTACTTAAAATACTTTCCTTCTCTTTTGTTCCTGTAAATCCACTATATGGTCTTTACTACCTGTGTCAATGTGTTTCCTCTATCCTCTCTCTGAGAAGGGCTCAGGGATGTGTATCAATTTTTCTCTGTTATGTGTTTTCATCTGCTAAACAGATGGGAAGTTGTGTATAACCCAACAGAATAAGTCTTCAATTCCATACTATGTTGTATTTTTCTGAAACTTTCTTTCTCTGTTGCTAGGGAAAGAGTCTCTGGCATGTGTTGTATGTTAACAAAGGGTAAATATGTGTGACTAACCAATTTTATATGAGTAGATCCAGATATATGCAGATGCCATACAGTGGATGGATCCAGACATGTTTTTTGGCATTTTTACACCAGTAATTATCTTTAATGTTGCATTTGACATGGATATATACATGCTTCAGAAGTTATTTTGGCAGGTAACGGTTCTGATTCTATATTACTCTCCATTCACTAACCATGTTAATTATTTTCAGTTTATATATTTTAATCCCAAAATAGAAAATAAAGAGGATAGGAAAAGCATATCAGAGTGGTGAATCTAGAACGAAAAAAAAAAAAAAACAGATTGTCTTAGTTAGGGTTTTAGTACTGTGAACAGACACCATGACCAAGGCAACTCTAATAAGGACAACATTTAATTGGGGCTGGCTTACAGGTTCAGAGGTTCAGTCCATTATCATTAAGGTGGGAACATGGCAACATCCAGACAGGCATGGCACAGTCAGGGCTGAGAGTTCTACATCTTCATCTGAAGGCTGCTAGCAGAATACTGACTTCCAGGTAGCTAGGATTAGGGTCTTATAGCCCACACTCACAGTGACACACCTACTCCAACAAGGCTATACTTCCTAGTAGTGCTACTCCCTGGGCCAAACATATACAAACCATCACACACATATTGGCAGTGTTCTAGTGTATTGGAAGCTCATGGAAAAGCTGGAGAAAAGAAACAATTCTGACTATTTTACTGGCAAAATATGATACCAATTATCATTTTAGCTCTGGGAATCTGTAAGAATGTGACGTGACTATGAAGTGTATTGTCTCAAGGAAGAAGGAATTTGATGAACAATGTCCAGTTTTAAATCCCTACTATCTAAAGCTACATCTGCTGGGAACAGAGAAAGCTTAGAGGGAGACTCATAGAAGCAAGCGTAACCCAAATCTGAATACCGAGAAGCAAGGGCTCTATTAACGAAAGCCATTGAGATAAAACTCACCTGGTCACAAGCTGTACATATACATCTTCCAAAGTTCTCAAAAGTAGTTCTGTAAATAGAAGGCTCTGGCCTAAACACCATCAGAAGCAATGCATTTTGACTTAAAACCAGGCACACTGAGTTCAGACAATTGACCAGGAGGCACAGGGGATGGGAGAGCAGTAGCTTCAGAGAGCTATGGTATATGTTGACCCAGAAGACTTATGCTCGGCCACTTCTTGTATCTCTTTTTAGGTGGGAAGTGGGGGTGGGGGGTGTTTCTCTAGCAAAGTGAGCTAACCAACTGCTAGCCAGCCCTCTGATCTTCTGCTTTTCAACATAGAATGCAAAAGAGATCTGATCTCTCTACCACCAAATGTTTTTGCAGATACTACTAATTACAATTCCTGGATTTATGATTAATTACACCTTAATACTTTGGTATCTGCAGTCCGTGAATAAACTATCTTTGAAGACCGTTCCCTGGTTACTCTTTTCAGCTGTTCTTATAAGTTCGGATCCCATGCTTACTTCAGCCTCCATAAGAGACCTTGGTAAGCACCTCCTTTCTTTTCTCGTTTCCCCTCCTAAAGTGAGAACATATTTTGTAGCTAAGTCATCTTCATATTAAGATCCTTTGTTAGAGATGGATTTTGCCACATGCAGTGGTGTGGGAAGGGGCTGGGAGATATGGAGGACTGGCACATGTTCTGCAAGTGATGCTTAGGAGAGAAGGAAAGACCAGTGAGGAGCTTATCTTGCATCTAAAAAGAGCAGTTTCCCATCACAGACTAGGGTCATACAAGTATCCCCCTCGTACCGACAGAACAGTTTGGACCAGCACATTATTAATGTACACACTGTAGTCCATTTTCTTTTGCTCAATATTTATTATCCTTTGAAAACAGTCAATAGGATAATGTCATTTAAAATGCCCTTTGTAGTCACTGTCAGCATCAATCATAAGCCAGAAGAATAGCAAACAATAAAATCACACACCATAGAATTGTTGTGGTATATACTATTTAGAACAGACCAAACATTTGTAACAAACTTGCAGCATGGTCTTCATGTGGGATTCCTAAGAAGTGGAGCAGGGATCATCTCAGACTCTGTTCCTTGCCATTAGATCCTCTTCCCATGCTGGACTGCCTGGTTAGGATTTAGTTGGAGAGGGTGTAACTAGTCCTGCTGGGGCTAGCTGTCCCAGGGTGGGGTGGTACCCAAGGGAAGGCCTCTCCCTTCTCTGAGGAGAAGAAGAGGGAGCAACAAGGGGAAGGATTGTAAGGTTGTGTCTGGGAGGAGAGGAGAGAGTGGGGCTGTGAAAGAGATGTAGAGTGAATAAAAACTTATTGGAAAAAAATTAAATAGACCATAGGGATAAAAGCAGTAAAATATTAGGTTAAATTACTCAGAAAAGCAAAATAATACAGATTTTTATACAGGAAAAATGACCCAGTTCTGCTATTCAATCACTTTTTAATAATAGATAATAGAAATTTTATTTTAGATCAACTATTAATATGGATTAATCATGAATACCTCCCCCCCACACACACATACATATGCACACTAACAACACGCACATATTCTTGTCAATTTAACTTCTACTCTATAGCCAGATAAATGCAACAGGGATGCTCTTAACAAATAGAAGTAAAATATGAGAGACATGTCAAGTGTAAATACATGAAGAAAGGAAAGCTGAGTCTTAAGAATAAGGAGATTAAGATGGTAAAGGGAGAATGTGTTCATTGTATGCCTTCATTCTGTGATACTCAGAATGGAATTCAGGTTTTGCAGCATGGTAAATAACTGTTCTACCATTGTGCTATACCTCATGAGAGACTTTAAAATAATATGCTTAGCTGGATAGTACATACTGGGAATCTTAGAACATGGGAGACTGAAGCAGAAGAAGCATGAGTTCAAGGCCAGCCTGAGCAACAAAGGAAATACTGTCTCCAAATTAAAGCAAGCTAGACTACATCATTAACCATGGGTCCTCATTTTCTTGACATTCTTCCTCCAGGTCCCTACCTCTTGTGGATTTCACCAGTCTAGACATTTTCCACTCAAAAGATGTACATTTTAATGTCATGGAGAGTCCAATACTGGACCTATTTTAATCTCTGAACCTTGTAATCTAGTATTCCACTGAATTTTTCCTTGTCTTTTTAAAAATCACAATAATCTACTCAGTGTATCTTGGAAGACTGATCTCATAAATACTGGACATCTTGCTATTAGTTTTGGAATTTTGCTATTCTTCTAAAGTTGAGTCTTTCAAAAATATTTGTAAAAGGTGTCTTTCTCTTAGCAGCATTTTGCTTGGTCTTGAAAAGCAAGATTTTGTGCTTGTGAGTACATGGGTATATGCAGCTGAGGCACAAGTGGGCATGCATGTGTAAGGACTGAGAAGAACCTCAGAAATCATCCTCCTGATTTTCTTTCACAGTGTGTGAGTCAAGATCTTTCACTACAGAAGCTCACAAGTTTGGCTTGGCTGGTCAGTCAGGGAAGCAGAGAACTGGCTGTCTCCCTCTGCCTTCCCAGTGCTGCAGTTACAGGTGCAGATAGCCAGATTTTTCACATGGGTTCAGGAAATACAGCTCAGGTCTTCATGCTTGTATACAAGTAGTATACTGAGTGTACAGTGTCTATATCCTCTATATATTTTTAAACTCTGTAAACATGATTTTTTTTGTTTATGTACTTGTATAAGTCATATATAGTTGTTCATTATTCACAAGAACCCAGTCTGCCTAGGGAGTTGAGTGCATGCCCATACAGGACATACATTTACACTGTCTTCTTGAGGTTTATTTTTGTTTTTGTTTTCCTTGACTCCAAATTTGTTATTCATTTTCAAACTGTCATGCTTGCTTACCTAGCTGTATTTTATGAACTGGAGCAATTATACAATAGTAAGTTTTGCTGACGAATGAACACCCCAAATGTGGTGGCTTAAAGCAAAATCTGTTTATTACCTAAACTTAATGGACTATAGTTAATTTAATATTTTATTAAGATGGTAGAGTCTTAGAGTTGGTAAATAAATAAATTTACTTGTTTTTTCCCACCATGACAATTGCTTAGGTGACACAAATCCATAGCTAAGAACAGGCCTAGAATTGGGTTTTCTGTGTCATAAAAATGTGTGTCTTTTAGGTAGAAAACGGTTAGATTGGAGAAATCCACAAAAGGCGGGGACCTGGAGGAAGAGTGTCAAGAAGATGAGAACTCGTGGTTAACTCATGCTAATATAATTTTATTCTTTAATATTGATGCAGTTTTATCTTCTTTGACATGTGTAGGTCTTTCTAGAAGCCTCACAAATTTAATTAATGGGGAGAGTCTACTGACGTCAGTGATATCCTTAGTTATATATAATGGTGTTGTGCAGATCAGCTTCAAGTCAAAGAATGTGAACAGTACCCTAGGTAAGGATATTTTTCTAACATCTTAAAAGGTGAATAGTTTCCTTAAAGTGCTCATGAATGTTGTACCTTCTTATAAATTACGGATATAGAAAGCAGCAAGTGTTGGCAGGGTGACACGACCTGCATGTAGCATGCTTTCTCACTGTTGCTGTTATTCTGCAGATTGACTGGGCAGAGATCATGTTCTATTTACTTCTATATTCCTCTGCCAAATAATCCTGTATTATGAAAAACGCATGTGAGGAAATATTGATGTTGGCTTGTGGTTGCAGAAGGTTGCAGACCATCATAAAGGGAAACACCATGAAAGGACTGATATGATATGCATCAGCCACAAACATCATCAATTATTATGGAAATACAAACAAGGCACACAATAAGATATCGCCTCTATTAAAACCTATTGAAATGGCATATATAATAACAAAGAAATACTGGATATGGGACTGTAGGAGTGGCTCCTTAGTTAAGAACACTGCCAGTTCTTCCAGAGAACCTAGGTTTTGTTCCTAGCACCGACATGTTGGCTCACAATCATTTGTAAATCTAGTTGCAGGAGATACAACACTCTCTTCTCAAACTCAGACTCTAGGTACACACATAGTGCACAGACATATATGTAGACAAAACATACTTCCACATAAAATAATAAAAGAATAACATTTTAAATCTCATTTCTTTTATCTTTGAGATTATGATATAGTTACATCATTTCCTCCTTCACTATCCTCCCTACAAACCCTCCATACAAGAGACCATTGGTATAAATTAATTCAGCTATAGGATCCTTAAGGAAGGGTCTTTAAGAGACTACAAACAGGACTAACATATAGTCCATAAACTCCATATCTTGAAGGGATACTTGTACTCTGATGTTCATTTTAACAGAGCTAATATTAATCATGACAGAATAAAAAATTGACTAGAACATCATTTAACATGAAGGCCAAGTGAGTTCTATGAACGGTTTTCATTTCTCTATTTTCTTGTAGTCCATAAGGTCATGTCTACAGCTTTTTCGTATCTTGTTGGAAGCTTCTGCACTGGAATCCTAATTACAAAAGTGATTCAGTTATGGATGGCTACCATCTTTGGTGATGACGTCAACCACATCACTTTCATCTTCTCAGTTCTATATCTCATCTTCTATGTTTGTAAGTAGGAGGTCTCATGCTTTACTTTAAATTACACAGAAGGGGTAGATGTAAAAATGCCCTCAAAGAATAGATAACTATGAAAATTTTTGTGATTTTTTAAGTAAAATATTTTTGTTCAAATGCTATATCAAAAATTTTAAAAATGTGAACACCTGTACACAGAAAACAATGTACCCAAGTATAGAAAGCCAATACTATTATAAAACAAAGAGGAGTTTGACAAAGCCACAATTGTGATCATACTTTATTGGGTCATCTCTAAAGAGTTTCATAACCAGTTGTACAAAAGCTATGAGTATAAAAATGAGTTACGTCCTTAGCTTACATGATATAGAAAGAAGCTTACTCATCAGAACAAGCTGCATATCATTTGCTGAGACAGTGGTTATCAGCCTTCTTAATGCTGCAACTCTCTATTACAGTTTCCCATGCTATGGTGACTCCCAACCATAAAATTATTTTTGTTGGTACTTCATAACTGTAACTTTGCTACTATTATAAATTGTGACGTAAATATCTAATATAAAAGATATCTGATCTATGAACACTCCTGCAAAGAAGTTGTGACCCACAGGTTGAGAAACCCTGCTCTAAGCCGTTCATATCTGATGGAAATTCTGATGGTTTTACATTGGCAAAATTTGATAAACTATTAAGGCATAAACTTACAGAGTCTGGACTTACACAGAAAAATACAAAGGTTGCTAAGATCTATAGGATTTGAATAAATTACCACGGAGAAAGACTTCTATTTAGAAATTCTTGAAGAAGTAGGTACTTTATGTGAAGAACATCCCCTATTAGACAAATCTCAAAGCATTTAGTAAGTCTATAGCAGTTAAGATGTAGTTTTTGAAACATAAAATTCCTAAGTAAATCAAATAGATAGAGTGACCCAGAACTGAGCCAAATATGTATGTGTGAGGAACTTAAGTGAGAGTGGTATATCCAGAATATTTCTTAACTTTAAGAACACATATTTTAAGGTGTATTAATTAATTAGATCAATAGGGATCCTGAACTGCTGTGCAATCCCATTTCAGAGTGACACGTGTGACTGTGTGTATTGAGAGATATATGAGAGTTTGCTGAGCAAAAGGATTATTCCTAAAAAGAATTTTGACTCAATTATTTAAAATCCCCAAACTCTACAAAACTTTTTTGCAAACTCAAGCACCTCAGGACTCATTGAAATGCCCAGCATTTCCTTCCTCACGACTTCCTCAGTGTTTGCCTAAATGCACAGTCACTTCTGGGAAACTCACAACAAAGTCATCCTATATGGCTCATGATTCTGTCAGATCCGATGACTCCCTCTGTTTCCTCGTGTCTTCATCTTTCCTGACTCATTTCTGCTGTTTGTCTTCAATGTAAATATTTATTGAGCATGTGTATATGCTAGTGGCTGTTTCTTGACTCTCATCCCGTAGTCCAAAGCTTACCAAATTATTTCTTTCCAGGCAAATTTAAAGTTTGTCCTAAAGTAAATTCCAGTTTAAAAATTGTCCTTCATCCTTTATTTTAGTTATTATTTTACTTTTGATGCTTTGTTTTGGGTCTTGGTTGTGAGGCAGTGGCTCAATATGTAGATGTAGCTGACCTGGAATATGATGTACAGGCCAGGCTGGCTTTGAGCTCATGGAGCTCCTCTGCCTCTGCCACTCTGCCTCTCTCTGCCTCTCTCTGCCTCTCTCTGCCTCTCTCTGCC